>NC_088403.1:46494549-46794549 GCF_034236695.1 Oncorhynchus nerka | reverse complement strand
TCTGTCTCCTAGAGATTAACCTACTTTGTTGTGAAAAGTGCAAATCAATCCCAGAACAACAGCAAAGGACCTTGTGAAGATGCTGGAGGAAACAGGTACAGAAGTATCCATATCCACAGTAAAACGAGTCCTATATCGAAATAACCTGAAAGGCCACTCAGCAAGGAAAGAAGCCACTGCTCCAAAACCGACATAAAAAAGCCAGACTATGGTTGCAACTGCACATGGGGACAAAGAACGTACTATTTGGAGAAATGTCCGCTGGTCTGATGAAACTAAAAAATAACTGCTTGGTCATAATGACCATCGTTATGTTTGGAGGAAAAAGAGGGAGGCTTGCAAGCTGAAGAACACCATCCCAACCGTGAAGCACGGGGGTGGCCGCATCATTTTGTGGGGGTGCTTTGCTGCGGCCTACAAACCTGACTCAGTTACACCAGCTTTGTCAGGAGGAATGGACCAACATTCACCCAACTTATTGTGGGAAGCTTGTGGAAGACTACACAAAACATTTGACCCAAGTTAAACAATTTAAAGGCAATGCTACCAAATACTAATTGAGTGTAAGTAAACTTCTGACCCACGGGGAATTTGATGAAAGAAATAAAAGCTTAAATAAATCACTCTACTATTATTCTGACATTTCACATTCTTAAAATAAAAACAACTAGCTAGCACTGCAATGCATAAAATGTGGTGAGTAGTTGACTCAAAAGAGAGAAGACAATACTTGAACAAATTATTTTTTCCCCAAAATTCTGACATTTCACATTCTTAAAATAAAAAGCGGTGACCCCAACTGACCTAAGAGTGGGATTTTTACTGGGATTAAATGTCATAAATGGTGAAAAACTGAGTTTAAATGTATTTGGCTAAGGTGTATGCAAACTTCCGACTTCAACTGTATATTTCGTAGTATAATTTTTTAAACTTTCACTTTGTTAGCTTTGAATGCAGCTAGCTAGTTTAGCCTACTCAAACACCTGGCTTAAACAGAGAGGGATGCTATGTTAGCTAGCTGGCTATCTAACGCTGGAACTCTTCCAAGGCAAGGCAAGCTTTTATTTGTATTATTTTTGTTGTCACTGGGACCCACCGGTGTAACTGCTAAACTGCTTGATTGTAACGGGTTTACTAATGCATTAGTTCTAGTAGCTATGTTGACTAAGACGGGACAATTATGTAGGCTGTGTGTAGTGGTTAGCGGTCATGACATAGCTCGGATAGTTTTTTTTGCCTTGTCACAGACAGCTTATGTGTTGTGCACTGAAGTCCACAAGCGAAGTGAAACAGTGAGAGGAGAGCGCATAGATATATGCGAGAAGGAATTATATATACACAACAAGTTGTTTGTAAGTGGCTGCTATGAAAGTGAACTGTGTTTGCATGTGATCAGGGGTGTATTCATTGCGCAGATTCTGTTAAAATATTTCTTAAAATGGAACGGTGATAAACATACCTGAATTTGTCCAATAGAAACTAATTTCCAACTGTTGGACAATGATTTCACCCTAGATCAGTGGTACACAAACTTTTTAATAGTCCCGTACCCCTTCAATCATTCAACCTCCAGCTGCATACCCCCTCTAGCACCAGGGTCAGGTCACTTTAATGTTGTATTTTTGCCACACACACTATACGATGTGTTAACAAACTGTAAGAATTCAGGTGAGTTTTTGTCACAACCCGGCTTGTGGGAAGTGACAAAGAGCTCTCATAGGACCAGGGCACAAATAATATTACATTAATAATCGATCATTTTGCTCTTTATTTAGCCATCAAACATATAAAACCTTATTTGTTCATCAAAAATGGTGAATAAATCACCACAGGTTAATGAGAAGGGTGTGCTTGAAAGGATGCACGTAACTCTGCAATTTTGATGAGGCTCTCTTGTTCAGATTTCGGTAAGCGGGCTGGAGGCAGGGCATGAAAAGGATAACGAATCCAGTTGTTTGTCTCATCTGTTCTGGGAAAATACCTGCGTAATTGAGCACCCAGCTCACTCATCTGCTTCACTATACCACATTTGACAATGTGCGTAAGCTTAAGTTAATTTGCACACAAAACAAAACATACAATGATGGAAAGACGTGTTGCGGAGAGTTCCTGAAATCCTAGATTCAGATCATTCAGGCGAGAAAAAAACATCAACCAGATAGGCCAGTCATGTGAGAAACTTGTCATCTTGCAAGCGGTCAGACAAGTGGAAATGATGGTCAGTAAAGAAAACTTTAAGCTTGTCTCTCAATTTAAAAAAACGTGTCAATAATTTCCCCCTTGATAACCAGTGTTGTAAAAGCGTTACATGGTCGCCATATCATTGCATAATGCAGAAAATACACGAGAGTTCAGGGGTCTTGCTTTAACAAAGTTAACAATTTTCACTGTAGTGTCCAAAACGTCTTTCAAGCAGTCAGGCATTCCCTTGGCAGCCAGAGCCTCTCGGTGGATGCTGCAGTGTACCCAAATGGCGTTGGGAGCAACTGCTTTGACGCGCGTTGTCTCCCTGTCATGGCTTTTGCATCTCAGTGCAAGAGTCAGTCCCTGGTTCGTAATCAGGCTGAATAACATCCGGCCGTGATTGGGAGTCCCATGGGACGGCGCACAATTGGCCCAGCGTCGTCCGGGTTTGGCCGTCATTGTAAATAAGAAATTGTTCGTAACTGACTTGCCTAGTTAAATAAAGGTTAAATAAAAACATATTTAAAAAACATCATCCAAATGTATAGCCCCGTTTGAAAATCTAAATGGACTGTTTGAAAATGCGAATCATATTTTTATTTGGCGTACCGCTGTTTGGATATAGCCGCCCTAGATCATCTAGATACAGGCAAGATTGTGTAAATCGATATTTAATGTGTCATGGTATGTCACCTTGATGACTAAATTCTCTCGACCTGTGCACCTACGTTGTAAACTTTCATTCATAGGCTAGGTTGTAGCAACCTCATGACGGGTAACGGTACATTTTGAGTATCATGTGACTTAGTATCCTTAACCTATCGATGTTTCATTGAGCTGGGTGAATGGAATATGAATGAGAGTCACCCAATATTCTGTAATATAAATAAATAACGTCATGTTCATCTTAAACGACACCGATAGTGACTCTTTTGAATATTATACACAGACATGTCCTGCCTTGCCAGTAACGTTGGCTAACTAAATGACGCATCTAGCTAACCTTGTGCTGTATGATTTACCAGCAAGCTAATCCTAAACACAAAAATGCTTGTGATTTTTAATATCGCGTTTTTTCTGTGTCATTTTAATTCTAGATTATGTGAAATTATGTACATAGCTTCTAGACCTTCTGAATGCCTGCCCCCGCAAACTTCCTTGAAGAGGAAGCGATTCATCACGCCAATTATGTTGCAAAACGTTTTGTACAGAAACAGTTTACTCTAAAAGGAAACCGTTTTCCAACGAAAACGAACGATTCTATTGGACAAATTCAGCTAGGTCCCTCCCCGTTTCGTTCCGTTTGGTTCTTACATTATAGAACGTAATGAATACACCCCTGCTTCGCTCTCTCGCCTTGTTGTGGCTAATGCTAATGATAGCTCTGACTAACTTCCCTCTTCCTTTCGTTATGTTTTCCTGAACGTGCCACGCGATAATAATTTTAAAAAGCATTAATATATACATACAAACACTCTGATGTACAGATTAATTAAAAAACGGCGATAAATTGTGTATATAAATGCCTGTAACAACGAAGTTAGCAACCTTACCCTTTCTGTCGTCTTTCTTGTTGATAGGCAGAGTTCTGGGCAACTTCCGTATTGTTTACTTGGAACAGGAGAGGGGGTGGTGCTAGAAGCTCAGACTGAGGCTTCGGCTGTCACAAAGCCCCAAACAAACTCCAATGTTAAAGAGCCAAACCGGTGTACGAATAATTTTCTCATATTTATCATCAAATGTAATTTTTTTCTCGATTCACGAATTCGTTTCAATGGTGTTCATATCGACAGTTTAGGATTAATATTTGTTATCATGTTTCACCACAAGGTGTCAGAATTGATTAGGCTAGTGAGACGATCCCTCAGATTGGGTATACCACAGTGGAATTGTATTATAGCAGACGGCCTTGCATCAGAGAATACAATGTAACATTATTTGCATTAGCACGTTTTGTAATCAGCAAGGTAACACACATTTTATGTATTTCGTCAATGGACTGAGACAACGTGGATTGAAATCAAATGACTACTGAATTGTCTGCCTAACTTGTTCTTGTAGTTCTTTTTGATAATTTACACTATCCTGGGGTGTTGTTTTTGAGGAATTGTGATAAATGAATGTTCATATTTATACGGACACAGCGTCTACCGCTGTTTCTTTACCTCTCTGAGATAGGATTCACACATCTGTAAGATGTAAATGAAGTGGGCGGAGAACAAACACCTCTTCACATTATTTAAGATATAATTGAAATATTATTTTGAAATTATCAGTAAATGTAAAAACAAAAAAGCAATACACACCATAAAACCTTTTTGACAAATTGAAAATGTATCTCGATATGCAATACTGTTAGGTTATGTGCTCTTGTTTGTATATTTCTATTTTTGTATTTTTTTTCCATTCATAATAATGACTTAAATGTTAATAAAAAATAAATAAACATCTGTAAGATTCCCCCCAAAAAAATGTATTCACCTTTATTTAACCAGATAGGCCAGTTGAGAACAAGTTCTCATCATTTACAACTGCGACCTGGCTGAGATAAAGCAAAGCAGTGCGACACAAACAACAACACAGAGTTACACATGGAATAAACAAACGTATAGTCAATAAAACAATATAATTAAAATCTATATACAGTGTGTGCAAATGAGGTAAGATTAGGGAGGTAAGGCAATAAATAGGCCGCAGTGGCGATGTAATTACAATTTAGCAATTAACACTGGAGTAATAGATGTGCAGAAGATGAATGTGCAAGTAGAGATACTGGGGTGCAAAGGAGCAAAATAATAAATAACAATATGGCGATGCGGTAGTTGTGCTATTTACAGATGGGCTATGTACAGGTGCAATGATCTGTGAGCTGCTCTGACAGCTGATGCTTAAAGTTAGTGAGGGAGATATGAGTCTCCAGCTTCAGTGATTTTTGCAATTCGTTCTAGTCATTGGCAGCAGAGAACTAAACTGGAAGGAAAGGTGGCCAAAGGGGGAATTGGCTTTGGGGGTGACCAGTGAAATATACCTGCTGGAGGGCGTGCTACGGGTGGGTGCTGCTATGGTGACCAGTAAGCTGAGATAAGGCGGGGCTTTACCTAGCAAAGACTTATAGATGACCTGGAGCCGGTGGGTTTGGCGACGAATATGAAGTGAGGGCCAGCCAACGAGAGCATACAGGTCGCAGTGGTGGGTAGTATATGGGGCTTTGGTGACAAAACGGATGGCACTGGAATAGACTGCATCCAATTTGCTGAGTAGAGTGTTGGAGGCTATTTTGTAAATGACATCATCAAAGTCAAGGATCAGTAGGATAGTCCGTTTTACAAGGGTATGTTTGGCAGCATGAGTGAAGGATGCTTTGTTGCAAAATAGGAAGCCCATTCTAGATTTAATTTTGGATTGGAGATGCTTTATGTGAGTCTGGAAGGAGAGTTTACAGTCTAACCAGACACCTAGGTATCTGTAGTTGTCCACATATTCTAGGTCAGAACCGTCCAGAGTAGTGATGCTGGACGGGCAGCCAGGTGCGGACAGCGATCGGTTGAAGAGCATGCATTTAGTTTTACTTGCATTTAAGAGCAGTTGGAGGCCACGGAAGGAGAGTTGTATGGCATTGAAGCTCGTACGGATGTTAGTTAACACAGTGTCCAAAGAAGGGCCAGAATTATACACAATGGTGTCGTCTGCATAGAGGTGGATCAGAGAATCACCAGCAGCAAGAGCGACTGTAACGCTCAAAGAGTGAATGGGTGTGGAGTCAGGTGCAGAGAGCAGAGGATTCGGGAAAAAACACACTTTAATGTCCAACCGAAAACGTACAATGGGTAACGCCGAACACAGGTGCAATACACTCCACCCAAGTACACACTGGTATCTCACCGGACAACGGAAAACCCACGATAATAAAGAACACCTCTTTACATAACAGTAACAAGCTCGCACAAACACAGGCGGGCTAACCGAACTTAAATAACCCCAACCCAAAAACCCCAACAAGGAACAGGTGAAACCAATTAGAAAACCAAACGAAAAGGGGAAAAAGGGATCGGTGGCAGCTAGTAGACCGGCAACGACGACCGCCGAGCGCCACCCGAACGGGAAGGGGAGCCACCTTCGGTGATATTCGTGACAGCGACATTACATTTACATTTACATTTACATTTAAGTCATTTAGCAGACGCTCTTATCCAGAGCGACTTACAAATTGGTGCGTTCACCTTAAGACATCCAGTGGAACAGCCACTTTACAATAGTGCATCTAAATCTTTTAAGGGGGGTGAGAAGGATTACTTTATCCTATCCTAGGTATTCCTTAAAGAGGTGGGGTTTCAGGTGTCTCCGGAAGGTGGTGATTGACTCCGCTGTCCTGGCGTCGTGAGGGAGTTTGTTCCACCATTGTGGGGCCAGAGCAGCGAACAGTTTTGACTGGGCTGAGCGGGAACTGTACTTCCTCAGTGGTAGGGAGGCGAGCAGGCCAGAGGTGGATGAACACAGTGCCCTTGTTTGGGTGTAGGGCCTGATCAGAGCCTGGAGGTACTGAGGTGCCGTTCCCCTCACAGCTCCGTAGGCAAGCACCATGGTCTTGTAGCGGATGCAAGCTTCAACTGGAAGCCAGTGGAGAGAGCGGAGGAGCGGGGTGACGTGAGAGAACTTGGGAAGGTTGAACACCAGACGGGCTGCGGCGTTCTGGATGAGTTGTAGGGGTTTAATGGCACAGGCAGGGAGCCCAGCCAAGGCGAGTTGCAGTAATCCAGACGGGAGATGACAAGTGCCTGGATTAGGACCTGCGCCGCTTCCTGTGTGAGGCAGGGTCGTACTCTGCGGATGTTGTAGAGCATGAACCTACAGGAACGGGCCACCGCCTTGATGTTAGTTGAGAACGACAGGGTGTTGTCCAGGATCACGCCAAGGTTTTTAGCGCTCTGGGAGGAGGACGCAATGGAGTTGTCAACCGTGATGGCGAGATCATGGAACGGGCAGCCCTTCCCCGGGAGGAAGAGCAGCTCCGTCTTGCCGAGGTTCAGCTTGAGGTGGTGATCCGTCATCCACACTGATATGTCTGCCAGACATGCAGAGATGCGATTCGCCACCTGGTCATCAGAAGGGGGAAAGGAGAAGATTAATTGTGTGTCGTCTGCATAGCAATGATAGGAGAGACCATGTGAGGTTATGACAGAGCCAAGTGACTTGGTGTATAGCGAGAATAGGAGAGGGCCTAGAACATCATTGATGTATACACAGAAAAGAGTCGGCCAGAGAATTGAACCCTGTGGCACCCCCATAGAGACTGCCAGAGGTCCGGACAACAGGCCCTCCGATTTGACACACTGAACTCTGTCTGAGAAGTAGTTGGTGAACTAGGCGAGGCAGTCATTTGAGAAACCAAGGCTGTTGAGCCTGCCGATAAGAATGTGGTGATTGACAGAGTTGAAAGCCTTGGCCAGGTCGATGAATACGGCTGCACAGTATTGTCTTTTATCGATGGTGGTTATGACATCGTTTAGGACCTTGAGCGTGGCTGAGGTGCACCCATGACCAGCCCGGAAACCAGACTGCATAGCGGAGAAGGATTCGAAATGGTCGGTGATCTGTTTGTTAACTTGGCTTTTGAAGACCTTAGAAAGGCAGGGTAGGATAGATATAGGTCTATAACAGTTTGGGTCTAGAGTGTCTCCCCGTTTGAAGAGAGGGATGACCGCTGCAGCTTTCCAATCTTTGTGGATCTCAGACGATACGAAAGAGAGGTTGAACAGGCTAGTAATAGGGTTGCAACAATTGCAGCGGAAAATTTTAGAAAGAGAGGGTCCAGATTGTCTAGCCCAGCTGATTTGTAGGGGTCCAGATTTTGCAACTCTTTCATAACATCAGCTATCTGGATTTGGGTGAAGGAAAAATGGGGGAGGCTTGGGCAAGTTGCTGTGAGGGGTGCAGGGCTGTTGACCGGGGTAGGGGTAGCCAGGTGGAAAGCATGGCCAGCCATAGAAAAATGCTTATCGAAATGTTCAATTATTGTGGATTTATCGGTGGTGACAGTGTTTCCTAGCCTCAGTGCAGTGGGCAGCTGGGAGGAGGTGCTTTTATTCTCCATGGACTTTACAGTGTCCCAGAACCTTTTGGAGTTTGTGCTACAGGATGCAAATTTCTGTTTGAAAAAGCTAGCCTTTGCTTTCCTAACTGCCTGTGTATATTGGTTTCTAACTTCCCTGAAAAGTTGCATATCTCGGGGGCTATTCGATGCTAATGCAGTACGCCACAGTATGTTTTTGTGGTGGTCAAGAGCAGTCAGGTCTGGAGTGAACCAAGGGCTATATATGTTCTTGGTTCTAGATTTTTTTGAATGGGGCATGCTTACAGTGGGGCAAAAAAGTATTTAGTCAGCCACCAATTGCGCAAGTTCTCCCACTTAAAAAGATGAGAGAGGCCTGTAATTTTCATCATAGGTACACTTCAACTATGACAGACAAAATGAGAAGAAAAAAAATCCAGAAAATCACATTGTAGGATTTTTAATGAATTTATTTGCACATTATGGTGGAAAATAAGTATTTGGTCACATACAAACAAGCAAGATTTCTGGCTCTCACAGACCTGTAACTTCTTCTTTAAGAGGCTCCTCTGTCCTCCACTCGTTACCTGTATTAATGGCACCTATTTGAACTTGTTATCAGTATAAAAGACACCTGTCAACAACCTCAAACAGTCACACTCCAAACTCCACTATGGCCAAGACCAAAGAGCTGTCAAAGGACACCATAAACAAAATTGTAGACCTGCAACAGGCTGGGAAGACTGAATCTGCAATAGGTAAGCAGCTTGGTTTGAAGAAATCAAGTGTGGGAGCAATTATTAGGAAATGGAAGACATACAAGACCACTGATAATCTCCCTCGATCTGGGGCTCCACGCAAGATCTCACCCAGTGGGGTCAAAATGATCACAAGAACGGTGAGCAAAAATCACAGAACCACACGGGGGGACCTAGTGAATGACCTGCAGAGAGCTGGGACCAAAGTAACAAAGCCTACCATCAGTAACACACTACGCCGCCAGGGACTCAAATCCTGCAGTGCCAGACGTGTCCCCCTGCTTAAGCCAGTACATGTCCAGGCCCGTCTGAAGTTTGCTAGAGAGCATTTGGATGATCCAGAAGAAGATTGGGAGAATGTCATATGGTCAGATGAAACCAAAATATAACTTTTTGGTAAAAACTCAACTCGTCGTGTTTGGAGGACAAAGAATGCTGAGTTGCATCCAAAGAACACCATACCTACTGTGAAGCATGGGGGTGGAAACATCATGCTTTGGGGCTGTTTTTTCTGCAAAGGAACCAGGACGACTGATCCGTGTAAAGGAAAGAATGAATGGGGCCATGTATCGTGAGATTTTGAGTGAAAACCTCCTTCCATCAAGGGCATTGAAGATGAAACGTGGCTGGGACTTTCAGCATGACAATGATCCCAAACACACCGGCCGGGCAACGAAGGAGTGGCTTCGTAAGAAGCATTTCAAGGTCCTGGAGTGGCCTAGCCAGTCTCCAGATCTCAACCCCATAGAAAATCTTTGGAGGGAGTTGAAAGTCCGTGTTGCCCAGCAACAGCCCCAAAACATCACTGCTCTAGAGGAGATCTGCATGGAGGAATGGGCCAAAATACCAGCAACAGTGTGTGAAAACCTTGTGAAGACTTACAGAAAACGTTTGACCTCTGTCATTGCCAACAAAGGGTATATAACAAAGTATTGAGATAAACTTTTGTTATTAACCAAATACTTATTTTCCACCATAATTTGCAAATAAATTCATTAAAAATCCTACAATGTGATTTTCTGGATTTGTTTTCTCATTTTGTCTGTCATAGTTGAAGAGTACCTATGATGAAAATTACAGGCCTCTCTCATCTTTTTAAGTGGGAGAACTTGCACAATTGGTGGCTGACTAAATACTTTTTTTACCCACTGTATTTAAGATGGCGAGGAAAGTACTTTAAAAGAATAACCAAGCATCCTCTACTGACGGATGAGGTCAATATCCTTCCAGGATACCTGGGTCAGGCTGATTAGAAAGGCCTGCTCGCTGAAGTGTTTTAGGGAGCGTTTGACAGTGATGAGGGGTTTTCGACCGCAGACCCATTACGGGTGCAGGCAATGAGGCAGTGATCGCTGAGTTCCTGGTTGAAGACAGCAGAGGTGTATTTAGAGGGCAGGTTGGTCAGGATGATATCTATGAGGGTGCCCATGTTTACGGATTTTGGGTTGTACCTGGTAGGTTCATTGATCATTTGTGTGAGATTGAGGGCATCTATCTTAGATTGTAGGACGGCCGGGGTGTTAAGCATTTCCCAGTTTAGGTCACCTAACAGTACGAGCTCTGAAGATAGATGGGGGGGCAATCAATTCACATATGGTATCCAGGGCACAGCTGGGGGCAGAGGGTGGTCTATAACAAGCGGAAACGGTGAGAAACTTGTTTCTGGAAAGGTGGATTTGATGGATTGGGTGGAGATGGAGGAACTCTCTCTCTCAATTCAATTCAATGGCCTTTATTGGCATGGGAAACATATGTTTACATTGCCAAAGCAAGTATCACAACCCTAAAATCACAATCCAGGCTGTATCACAACCTGGGCAGCGCACAATTGGCCCAGCGTGTAGGCCGTCAATGTAAATAAGAATTTGTTCTTAACTGACTTGCCTAGTTAAATAAAGGTAAAAAAATAAAATTAAAAAATTAAACTGAAATAAACAATCAAAAATATACAGTAAACATTACACTCACAACATTTCCAAAGGAATAAGAGACATTTCAAATGTCATGTTATGCAGTGTTGTAACTATGCGCAAATAGTTAGTCTCTCTCTCTCTCTCTCTCTCTATTATCTATCTGTTGAAGGACTCTTGTCGCGTTCCACAACTAGTTGGAACAAGGAAACTCGGAAATGTCAGATTTGCTAACTGGTTGTAGTTATACACGTGCCGCGATCAACGAATCAGCAAGTCGGACATTTCCGAGTTTCCTAGTTCCGACTAGCTAGCACAACCACGTCCACACGTCAGAGAGCGATGTCAAAATAGAGGGAAATAAAGAAAATCATTTGGGGGGACAAAAGAGAGAGGAACTATGAAGCGCTGAGATTGCAGCGATTTTTCCCACCAACATCTGGATTTGAGTTTTTGAACAGATTTGTAAGATTATATATATATTTTTTACATGTATTTAATTATTTTTTTCTACCACAAAGGATTTGTTGTGTAGAACTTGAAGTGTGTCAAGAAAGTATCCATGAGGGCAGATTAGTGGCATATTATTTTGTTTTTTAAAGATCATCCCGACGGATTATAATTGATAACGTGGAAAACCAATAGAAGCAATCCCGTTGTGAGGTTCTATATATCTCTTCCTTTTTGGGTAACTCGCACATATAGAGAGGAATGTTACCCCGGCTTGAGAAGGTGATCCAGCTCCTGACGCTGACGTGCGGACTGTTCTTTGGAGTTGTTTCAACGGAAAACGAAGTAAAAGCAGAGGTAAATCATTATGACAACATGCATAAACTCAGAAACGATTTAAAAACTATTTAAAAGTATAATAAGACAGACATTGCTTAAGGTTTATACGATAAGGGTGGAGGTATATATCAACTACTATGTGTTATTGCCTACTGTGTCTACACTTCTTTCTGTACCAGTCTTCATAATTGGCACTATTTTCTTTCTCTTGATCTTTCATGATGGGGTGGCATGATCTTTAAATTGAGGGCAATTAAAACCAGTGAACATTTCAGTAGAATTTGAAAAAGAGATGAAAATGCAAATAATAGTCAGAAAAATAACATGACTCAGATTTTGTGGTTTAAAAGAGAAAGAAGTGAGGAGGGGTAAAAGTGTTGGGGGAGTACAGAGTTGTGAAAATTCAAGTCAGCTGCTTTGTTCTAAGAAACTGGGGGCTGTGGTGTGTTTGTGTGTGTGGGCGGGTGGGGGGTGGGGGGGGGGTAATGGTTTTCATCTGTACTGAGTTATGGTGGAGAGAGACTGGAGACTGGAGAGGAAGCTGTTCTCTCTTTTAGCAAACTGGACATTAAGACTGTCTGGAGCAACAGAGTCATCATACCCATTGTAACTGATGGGACACTACTAAAGTGTAGCCTACACAAACACTATATTTTGTCACACTATATTGTGTCATGGTGTCCCTTCAAAATTATTAGGTGACATGATGCCTCTGGCCTGGGTTAATTCTAGATCCTGTTCTTCGGGAATTACAGATCTCTCTATCTACCCATCACAGTGTGCTTTTGGATACATGTTGGTCAAGAATAACCAACATTAGTCATGACTGCAATAGCCAAAGGTATCCAATGGTGCTCATGCATTTCTCCTAGTCTTTTCATGCATTTCTCCATTCATTTCTCCAAGCCTACCCATAGAGGTTGTTCTTATTAAGAAAGACAGGATGCTTGGAGGAACTCAGGTCCTGACTCAGTGACCACAAACAGCTGGTGTCTGAGTCAGCCAGACATGATGGACGTCTGAAATGGCACCCTATTCTTTATGCAGTCAGCGAGACATGGTCAACCACTGGTTGCACTGTCAGTTAGAAATGCCTGGGAGACTGTCCATTTACGAGGCCACAGTTTAGTGGACCAATCAATACAACATCTATAACCCTGTGATAATAGTGTAATAAGTGCACACACAACACTGAGACGGTAATAAAGCATACACAGTGTCACAATAAGACTGCAGATGTTGATGCTGGGTCCTTGACAGATCTAGGCTCTGTTTACCCATTCCAAATCCTACCCATAATGCCACCCGAAGTCCCATCAAATTTGCTCATGCTCGTACAGGAGTCGGCAGATTACCCAACCCCAAATCCCAAGGAATGCCATAAGCAAGATGGAATTATCTGACCCTGGAACAGCAGTCGAGGGCAACTTCTACCTACTCTGCCCATAGCAGCCATGATGGAAGATGGGATTATCACTAATTAACGGTTTCTGGTTTACATCACCTGTGTGTAGTACACTGTATGTAATGGTAAACTGTGATGAATACGATGTCTGTTGTGTGGGAGGGATAAAAGAACAGAGCACGAGAGTGACGAATAGGCTAAGTAATGAATAGGGTTGAGTTGAGAGGATGGGAGGTTGATTTTTATGCTGACAAATTCTGATTTACAGTATGAAAGCACCGAACTTAGTAGGAGTAGAATTTTCGGACATTCCTTTCAGTGATTTAGTATTAAGTCACTGCCCACGGAGTCCAACTTGATAGGCCAGGGAGGCTAAGCCTACAATTTAACTTAAAGCTGTGATGAGTGAGGAGAATGTCTTAGCAAATATTCACAGTCATAGGCTTCTCTTAAGATCGGGCTGCGCTTTTTGAAATGGGATAGTAACAAAAAAGAGCTATACATCACAAAATACCTCTTTACTCTCTATCTGTACATTACTTTGTGCACATACTATAAATCCAAGAGAAAACCCTAATTTTATTTCATTTTATTCACTTTTATTTACAATAACACCTTGTCTCACTTTTATAAAATTGCTGGTTGGACTTTATCTTAGCCAATGGAAGTGGAAAGGAATGAAAATGAGATGATCCATTTCACAGATCTCCGCAACATATGTCTGAATCTGGAAGTCCTTGAAGTTTTTTTCAAACACGATAACAGCAGACATCTGGAGGCAAGGTGACTAGCGTGTCTCGGGATCACAGGGAAGAGGTCATGCCAGGGGTCCAATCCCAAATGGGTTAGGCCCATAGAAATAGAAATACTAGAACGGGGATACATTCTCAGACCACAGTAATTTGGGGCGGCAGGTAGCCTAGTGGTTAGAGTGTTGACCCAGTAACCGGAAGGTTGCTAGATTGAATCCCCGAGCTGACAAGGTAAAAATTCTGCCCCTGAACAAGGTAGTTAACCCACTGTTCCTAGACAGTCATTGTAAATAAGAATTTGTTCTTAACTGACTTGCCTAGTTAAATAAAGTTTAAATACATTTTTAAAAATGGACAGTGTGGGTACCATAGAAATAGAATGAATAGTTCTATTTCTATGATCTGTATACTCAATATTGTTGCCGATCCATCCATCACAGAGCATTCACTTGAATGGGAATGTCTGCTCTATTGATTATATTTCTATGGTTTGTCTGGGTTGTTTTTGTATGGTTGAAGCACCCTGTTGGAAAAGTGCTGGCGCGTGCTGTTCTACAAGTGCTCGCTGTCACTTAAACATTTTCAGGCAGGAAAATATTCAGTTAATCTATCTGCCACAGGGAAAACAAACCAACCAACGGATGTCTATGGAGAGATGGTGTGTTTATCCATTCCCCTCAAGTGCTATCCCGGCAGTTTTCGTCCTAGAACCCATTATTTGTATAACAGTAGACATAGAATTTAGCCTTCGTGGCCCAGATGATTAAGAGATCTGCAACTTTCCCTTTCAAAACAATTCGATATGTATCTATATACACGGGCTACAATATGATACAAGAACAATATGTTTTAGTTTGAAGCAATTCGATATGAATCGATGCGATTCGATGCATAAACACAGTCATTTTCCATGATAAATTATAATCTGTCTGTCTGAGTAGCCTCGTTTCACTGCTAAAAATAAAATGAAACCTTCTAGTGTTCAATGAAATAACAACACAATGTCAAATACAGGTAGCCTAGTCAAATAATTAACATCCAATCACATTAACCGTTACTCTCTTGTGGGAATTCCACTAACGGTCCGTATGTAGCTAAACGTAGCTGCTGCTCATTCTGTTTGCTCGAAAATGGATAAATGGTTAAAAAAGTAAGGCCTGCGTCCATAGAGACACATACCAACTCTACTGGTAGTACTGCTACTACCAGCAGTACTACACCTGCACCTGTCGACAACAAGTTGTTCTGCTTCCACGAGCACATCCAATGCTAGCATCAGTCATTCTACATTTGCTGTTAGCCCAGCTAGCATGGACACTGACAGTTGTACATTTGATGCAGCCGAAGAGTTACTGCCCCTTTACCCGGGAAAGCACCGAACAACAGACAGGGACGTTGGATCATCGAAGAGGCGCAAATATGATGAGAACTACATTGATTTGGGATTCACTTATTGGGAGTAGTGCCTTTCCTCAGCCAAGGTGTGTTATATGTGCAAAAGTACTATCTCACAACTCAATGAAATCTTCACTCTTGCGCAGACATTGAGAAACAAAACATGGCAATTTGAGAAATAATCCACAGGAGTTTTTCAGCAAACAACACTATTTCACAACGCATCAGTGACATGGCAGGAGATTTGAAACAATTACTGCTTCGCATACAAGCCAGAGAATTATATGAGTTACAGCTGGATGAGTTGACAGATGTGGCAGGCCTGGCACAGCTCCTGGTATATATCTGTTACGTTTATGGGGGTCAATTAAGGAAGAGATCCTCTTCTGCAAACCAGGACAACAGGAGAGGATATTTTTAAAGTACTGGACAGCTTTGTGACATCAAATGGACTTTGGTGGTCAATATGTGTTGGTATCTGTGCTGATGGCGCAAAAGCCATGACAGGGAGACAAAGCGCATTAAAGCAGTTGCTCCCTACGCCATTTGGGTACACTGCAGCATCCACCGAGAGGCTCTTGCTGCCAAGGGAAAGCCTGACTGCTTGAAAGACGTTTTGGACACTACAGTGAAAATGGTTACATACAGAAGTGCGCTGGTTATCAAGGGGCAAAGTATTGACATGCTTTTTTGAATTGAGAGACGAGCTTAAAGTTTTCTTTACTGACCATCATTTTCACTTGTCTGACTGGTTGCATGATGACGAGTTTCTCACACGACTGGCCTATCTGGGTGATGTTTTTTCTCACCTGAATCATCCTAATCTAGGATTACAGGGACTCTTCGCAACTATATTCAATTTGCGGGACAAAACTGAGGCTATGATTAAGAAGTTGGAGCTCTTCTCTGTCTGCATTAACAAGGACAACACACAGGTCTTTCCATCATTGTATTGTTTTTTGTGCAAATTAACTCAAGTTTACGAACAATGTCAAATGTGACATAGCGAAACACCTGAGTGAGTACGCAGGTACTTTCCCAAAACGAATGACACAAACAACTGGATTCGTTATCACTTTCATGCCCTGCCTCCAGTCCACTTACCGATATCTGAACAAGAGAGCCTCATCGAAATTGCAACAAGCGGTTCTGTGAAAATTGAATTTAATCAGAAGCCACTGCCAGATTTCTGGATTGGGCTGCGCTCAGAGTATCCTGCCTTGGCAAATCGCGCTGTTAAGACACTGACACACTATAAGAGCTCTTTGTCACTTTCCACGAGCCGGGTTGTGACAAAAACTCACACTCATTCTTATGTTTAATAAATGTATTGTATAGTGTGTGTGTGGCAGGCTTACAATGATGGCAAAAAAACAACATTTGAGAGTCCACTGACCCTGGTGCTAGAGGGGGTACGCAGCTGGAGGTTGAATGTTTGAAGGGGTACGGGACTATAAAACGTTTGGGAACCACAGGTTTAGACTGTTTGGAAGTTGATGGACCATATGCAGTGCAGGTAGAAGATGTTTGACTATGCAGTGCAGGTAGAAGATGTTTGACTATGCAGTGCAGGTAGAAGATGTTTGACTATGCAGTGCAGGTAGAAAAAGTTTGATCGTGCAGTGCAGGTAGAAGATGATTCGTAATGTTTGAATGGATTTTCTTACCAATGCATGATCGGTTTGGGGCCCCCGGACCTATACACTCATATCTTAAACTATTTAATCAGGGGCCAATGTGTATCGGTGAATCGTTACATCCCGATATGAACCCAGGTTAGGAAATTGAGGCTCATAAACTGATAGGCTTTGACAATATGCATAGGACACCTAGGGTTTGGTTGGGTGTAATTGTGTAGACTGGAGCCATGTGCAAGCTAGCGTCCTGTGTTGACCTGGCCATACTTGGCCGCTTGAGGGGTAGGCTTAAGAGTAGCCAAGTGTATTATTATGGTATAAATGGTCGCTCCTTTAGCCTAGAACTCAGGTATTCTACATTGTATTAAGCGTGTATATACAGTAAAAGTAATTTAGTTAGTTAGCATTAGCGTGTAGCCCCGGTTTGGGTTGAAATGGGTCAGAGAAGTGGGACGCCACACTAGGAGGCCAGGGAGGCTAATGTGTCTCTCAGACTGAGCCGCTTACGACCAAACTCTGGTGTCTGTTTTTTCCGTTGGCACCGTCTGAAGGGGAATAACTGACTCAGTCAACTCCGTCTCCCTCAATATAAAATTAAACTTTAATACTCCTGTCCCCTATTTTCTGACCCTTTTCTTATTTTTTATTTTTTATTTTTTTTATCCCCCATTTCTTTCTCACTTTCCTTCATTGTCGTTCCATACGTCAATCCCAATGAACATTTTATTTTCCTTTTCTCAGTTTTTTCTTCTCTCTCGCTCTAGCTTTCTCTCTCTCTCTCTCTCTCTCTCAGCATCAGTGAACTATTAAAAAAGAGAGTCGGGAAAAGATGCCACTAATTCCGCTGCCTAAAGAAAACCAGATCCACTATAAAAGACATGTGGACTGAGAGGGCTGAAAACAGCTCTTTTCAGTTTGCTTGAAACCCAAATATCTGCAGTATCTTCACGCTTGGCAGAATTGCTTGTTGCTTAAACACCTTATTGTAACGGTTTTCCTCCTCTTCTGAGGAGGAGTAGGAAGGATCAGACCAATATGCAGCATGGTAAGTGTTCGTCATTTTATTAAACTGAACTGAACGCTACAAAGTAAACAAAAAGAACAACCGAAACAGTTCCGTCTTGTAACTAATACAAGGACAGAAAACAACTACCCACAAATCGTAGTGGGAAAACAGGCTGCCGAAGTATGGTTCTCAATCAGAGACAACGATAAACAGCTGCCTCTGATTGGGAACCATACCAGGCCAAACACAGAAATACAAAAACATCGAACACATAGAATGCCCACCCTAACTCACCCCCCAAAGTGCGGAGTCCAAGACCATAGGGGAGTCTTGGCATCTGTCGGTGGCGGCTCTGGGGGCGGCGACCCCCACCGACCATCGGACTGGGGGCCCTTACAGTGGGCCCTGAATAGGCGGGAGACTCTGGCAGCACCGGACAGGCGGGAGACTCTGGCAGCGCCGGACAGGCAGGAGACTCTGGCAGCGCAGGAGTGAAGGGTGGCTCTGGCAGCTCCGCAGTGAAGGGCGGCTCTGGCAGCTCCTGACTGACGGGCGGCTCTGGCAGCTCCTGACTGACGGGCGGCTCTGGCAGCTCCGGACAGGAGGGAGACTCTGGAAGCGCCGGACAGGCGGGAGAACCTGGAGGGAGGAGACGGAGAGACAGCCTGGTGTGTGAGGCTGCCACAGGACCCACCAGGCTGGGGAGACCTACAGGAGGCCTGGTGTGTGGAGGAGGCACCGGATGGACCGGGCTGTGGGGGAGCACTGGAGCTCAGCCTTGGCACTACTCCTCCAGGCTGGATCACCACTTTAGCCCGGACCCTCCAGAGTGCAGGCACAGGTTGAACTGGGCTGTGGGTGAGCACTGGAGATCTGGTGCATACCACTCGCACCTCTCCCTTAGGCTCAATACCCACATTCGCCCGGCATAGGGCGCACTGCATCCTCCCAGCGCCCCGGAGACACAGCACGCAGAGCCGGCGCAGGATACCCTGGGCCGAAATGGCGTACTGGAGACCAAACACGCTGAGCCGGCACAATACGCCCTGGCTGGATGCCCACTCTCGCATGGCACTTGCGGGGGGGCTGGTCTATAGCGCACCGGGCTATGAGCGCGTACTGGCAAAACCGTGCGCTTGACCGCATAACACGGTGCCTGACCAGTACTGCGCTTCTACCGGTAAGCACGGGGAGTTGGCTCAGATCATTCGCCTGACTCCACCAATCTCCCCATGTGCCTCCCCCCAAAAAATTGGGGGGCTGCCTCTCGTGCCTGTTGCGCTACCTTACCTCATATCGCCGCCACTCAGATTTCGCTGCCTCCAGTTCTTCTGGGGCGTCGATATTCCCCAGCCTGTGCCCAGGGTCCCTTGCCGTCCAATATCTCCTCTCAAGTCCAGGAGTCCAGAACCCTCTGCTCCTGGTTACCACGCTGCTTGGTCCTTTCTTGTTGAGTAGTTCTGTAATGGTTTTCTTCTTCCTCTGATGAGGAGTCCATAATACATTTAATAAACTGAAAACAGAATACAAAAGAACAAGAGAAATACATTTGAAAAACGAAACAGTTCTGTATGGAAAACACAGACACAGAAAACAACTACCCACAACCCATAATGGGAAAACAGGCTGCCTAAGTATGGTTCTTAATCAGAGACAACGATCGACAGCTGCCTCTGATTGGGAACCATACCAGGCCAAACACAGAAATACAAAACCTAGAAATACAAACCTAGAATGCCCATCCCAACTCACGCCCTGACCAAACTAAAACAGAGACATACACAAGGAACTAAGGTCAGGACGTGACACTTATGGTATATATTGGTAAGTTAGTCTAGCGGCCAGCTATCTAAACTTGCAGTAAGCATGGTCCAATTACCAACTGGGCTTTGGCCCATTGCCATTTTTAATATGATAACTGATGGTCAAACATTTGCCTCCACCTTATGGAACGTTTTGTAGAATTGCAGGAAATTAGCAGAAAAACTGCAAAAAAAATGTGGGGGGAGTTTCACTTCCCTGGTAGTATACAGTAGGGAGTATACAGTAGGTAGTATACAGTAGGTAGTATACAGTAGGTAGTATACAGTAGGGAGTATACAGTAGGTAGTATACAGTAGGTAGTATACAGTAGGTACTAGTATATTATCAGGCTACTTTGTCCTCCGGGTGTCTAATACTTTCATGAGTGTCTGTTGGACCGGATCTATATTTGTCATCAATCTACTCGTTATTTTATTTTGCGGGTCACACAGCCTGTCTTTGTTGAAATGCATTTCCTCAGAATATATGAATCGCTGCAAATTGCGTAACTTATAGGGACTTGCGTCTGTTTACTAAAACCGCAGTTACATGACCCTAGGCTATGACCACACACACATGGGTTTGTAGTCACCCCAAGGCTGGCAATAAGCCACGTAGAAGTCCTACTAAATAGAACCTTTGACTGGAACTGCTGCTGGGAGTTCCAGAGGAGAGTTGCATGATGGGATAGCTGGCGTTGTCAGAGGGGATGTGAGGCTTTGGGAGATAGAAAGAGAGAGGGGGGAAGAGCAGAGGGTGGGGGACAAGTGGTGGAGAGAGGAGACCAAGATAGAGAGGGAGAGAAACGAGAGAGAGGTAGACTGAGAGAGAAGGAGAGCGAGAGGAGAGAGTCTTCTCGTTGTGGGGGAAACTTTTCATCCTGACTGAGCTGAAAGTGTTTTCACAGAGCCAGACTCGTCACCACAGTGGAGCCACAGCGCACACTAGGAGCAGTCAGAGTCAGAGAGATGGAGAGAGAGAGGGGGGGGGGGTGGAGAGAGAGAGAGGGAGCTTGGAGGGAGTTAGATATACAGACATGGAGAGAGGTTGTTGGAGGTGGGGACCAGATGGATTGATACAGTGTGTAGGTCTTGCTGAAAGAGGGGGCTGGTTGCAGTACTGACATGAGTAAAGGGAGAGTTTACCTCACTCTGCAGCCTATAATTGAACCTTGTTTTTCACCCTGTCTGCCGTGGCTGTGTGTGGTAATATCTCTGCCCAGGTACAAGCCAGCCATTTCCTCACTCTTACTCTCTTACTCTCCTCTCGTTTTCCTCCCTCATTTAAATTCAACTCTTCTCGATATTAAAAAAGACCTCTCATCTAAAACGACATGAGAGAGAGACATTCTAGGAAAGAGGAAGGCTGACTATATTCACCCAACTAACTATAAAATGTATACTATTATATAGACACACATGGTTGGGGGTTTTAAGAGAAAAGGAGATAGAGAGAGATGGAATAAATTAGAGAGAGGGTTGGGTTTTTTCTGGGATTACAGAAGAATTCTCTGTAATTCCACTGACTGAATTTGTGGAAAAGATTGAGACACTCACTGACTGCCTGTCTGTGCAGCACACACACACACAAGTGCGCGCGCACACTCATCTTGTCTCTCACCCACACACATGAACAAACTTGTCCATGATGTTTGATAACATTACGTCGGACTAGAATGAATCATCTCCATTAGGTTGATGTTTGTCTGAGGACATCTCTCTCTCTCATTCTCTCTCTCTCTCTTTCTCTCTCTCGCTCTCTCTAATAGAGAGACTGTTGCACTGATGTAGTCCGTTTGTAACTTTAGACTAAGGCCAGAGGCTTAAGCAGCTCCGCATGACTGCTCTTGTATTTGAGAGCGAGATAGGTGAAAGTTTAGCACTTCTTGGTCAGACATTTGACTGAAACGCCATACCCAGCTAACGCATAACGTTCTGAGAACCATATGTTTCTTGCATCTTGGTGAGAGCGTGGTTGTCCTATGGTTGTTTTGCATACCACCTTCTTACAACTTTCTGGGAGTGGCGCAGGATAGTCGCTAAGCTATATTTCATCTAGTTAACTATGATCTCACCTGGTTAAAAGCCTCAGTTAGTAGAGCACGGTTGTGGGTTCGATGCCCACTGGGGGAAAAGATAAGAGCCTCTGCTGAATCACTAAAATGTCAAATGAATCATAGATGTTGTTAGTATAGATGTCACTCCTCTCTCCCTCTACATAGGCATGTAGGGTCTAGAAAGCACACGTCTATTTTCTATGAGCCCCCGTGGTTCTGACTGAGAGAAAAGACGAAGTTCTGGGGATCCACGTCTGAGATGACATCAGTGTTATGGTTCTACTGTGATTTATTTGGCTCGATTCTCTTCCCTCATTTCTCCTTACAATCCCACAACAAGGTCACAGTTTCCTTTTAAAATGCCAAGCATAAGCTAAGGAGCAAGTTTTTAATGTGTATAAATGGAATTACATTGCAGTAAACTCTTGCAATAAGAATAGTTTTTTTGTATAATTCAGTGTGTGTGTGTGTGTGTGTGTGTGTGTGTGTGTGTTCAGTCTGGCCAATCTCTGTCTGTTTGCTGTTGTAAGGAAGGGAGTGTGTGTTCCTGGGTACAACACGGTTTTGGTTCAATGTCAGCTTTGCATCGGTTTATTCAAACACTGGATACTAAACTCTCATCCACCCACCCAGATCTCTCTCGCTCTCCCTCTCTCGTTCTATCTTTTTCAATCTCTCTCTGTCACCCTCACACCCTCACACACTCACACACGCACGTTCAGATAAGCACTGTAAGTAGGCAAACAGGCACACCCACAGATATTGACACACATGTACACACAAAACATTCTTTACAATGACATCCTGGGTCGGTTTCTGTGTTGTTTCTGGCTGATGGAAATGGTGGGAAAATCCAGAGAGAAAGAGAGAGAGGAATGAGGAGAGAGAGAGAGATGTGTGTTTATCTGTGTCTGTGTGTATGTGTGTGTGTGTGTGTGTGTGTGTGTGTGTCCCTTTCTACCATTATCTTCAAAGACATTGAATTGTCCAGGGTCTAACTGTCTCTACCCTCCCATCTCTCCTCTTTCTATCCCAGGTGTGGCTTCAGCAGTATGGCTACCTGCCTCCAGGGGACGTCCGGGCCCAGGCTATCCGCTCCCCCAAGTCCATCAATACGGCCATCACAGCCATGCAGAAGTTCTACGGCCTCACCGTCACCGGATCTATGGACACCAACACCCTACAGTGAGTCCTGAGTGACCAGGACAAAGTCAAAGAATGCAAATATTTAAGCGTTATGCGCATAACGTATTGATAAAGATTCATGCTGTTGGCTGTTTTTAAAGTACCCGTGAGAATTGTAGCCTCAGAATTGTATACAGAACATTTAACCCACTTTAAGTGATGTCATTACCCCAGATGTCAAAACCCATTCATATGCTCTAATGATTTACTCAGATATAGACATTGTACCGTTTGCAACATGGTAAAGGTAACAAACAGGTGTGTCTTGCTGTTGCCAGGGCGATGAAGCGGCCGCGTTGTGGCGTACCAGACAAGTTTGGATCTGAGCTGAAGAGCAACCTGAGGAGGAAGAGATACGCCGTACAGGGGCTGAAGTGGGACAAACAAGAGGTCACTTTCAGGTAAGACTACACAGCTTTACGACTACAACACAGCTAATATGTACGCAGTGAGTCTAACTTCCTCATATAAGAATTACACATACAGTATAAATCAAATATTTATATCAAGTAACTTGTTAGATCTAGAGCTCTTAAGGAATATTAATCAGTCAAAACGGGATCATATTGAGATTGCATCTAGCAAAGGTTGCACAAACGCAACCAATACACATTTCAGAAGATATTATTATATATTTATTCTTTAAAAAGTCAAATATGCTATTTCCTTCCTTTCCCTCACCTAGCATACAGAACTACACCCCTAAGATTGGGGAACACGCCACATACGAGGCTATCCGCCGGGCGTTTAAGGTGTGGGAGGCAGCCATCCCTCTCCGCTTCCGTGAGATCCCTTACAGCCACATCAGGGACAAGGTCGACAAGTACGCTGACATCATGCTCTCGTTCTCCGAGGGTTTCCACGGCGACAGCACGCCGTTCGATGGCGAGGGCGGCTTCCTGGCCCACGCGTACTTCCCCGGGAACGGGATAGGGGGCGACACGCACTTTGACAACGCCGAGCCCTGGACTACCGGCTACGTCGACCAAGGGGGTAAGAGACAAGGGAAATGGGGAGGGGAAGAGGAAAGTGAGGGAGAGGGGGAGGAAGAGGGAGAAGGTGAGCAGGGAAGGCTGGTGGGAGGAGCTATAGGAGGACGGGCTCATGGTAATGGCTGGAACAGAACAGATGGAACGTGTCAAACACATGAAAACCACGTTTGACTCCGTTCCATTTATCCCATTCCAGCCATCACCATGAGCCCGTCCTCCTATAGCTCCTCCCACCAACCTCCACTGAAGGTGAGAGATTATCAGAAAGAGGAGTGAGAGCTGGAAGAGGGGCGAGACCAGGGGAGAGAGGAGATGAGAAGCGAAGGGGGGGGGGGGGGGGGGGGAGAAGAAGCGTAGACTTAAACAGGAGGTACAGGGAGTGGGAGCGAGTGAAAATAGACACCTGAGTGTTTTTCACTGGGTTGTCTGGAAGTCGGAATTAAGTCAGTCTGAATTACACAGTACTGTTCGGGCGCGTCTGTACTTTGTTTGGTAAACGTGCTACTTTTACTCTCTTTTCAAACGGTCTTTTCCCTCTTCCCACCTTTTCCCTTCTTCCTCCTCTCTCTCTCTACCTCTGTAGGTAATGATGTGTTCCTGGTTGCGGTCCATGAGTTGGGTCATGCCCTGGGTCTAGAACACTCCAACGACCCGTCTGCCATCATGGCTCCATTCTATCAGTGGATGGACACAGAGAACTTCCAGCTGCCTGATGACGATCGCCGCGGCATCCAGGCAGTCTATGGTAAACTCCTACGCTCTTAGAAAAAGGGTTCCGAAAGGGTTCTTCAGCTGTCCCCATAGGAGAACCCTTTTTTATTCCAGGTAGAATACTTTTTGGTTCCAAGTATAACTATTTTGGGTTCCATGTAGAACCCTCCGTGGAAAAGGTTCAACATGGAACTCAAAAGGGTTCTACCTGGAACAAAAGGGTTCTAACTGGAACCAAAAGGGTTCTTCAAAGGGTTCACCCAGGGGAAAAACCCTTTTAGGTTCTAGATAGCACCTTTATTTCTAAGAGTGTAGTTTCATGGAATGTTATAGCAATGTTCCTGGAATGTTACAGCAATATTTAATACCGACTGTCTCTTTATAATGATTCAGGAAGGCTAAACAGGCAAGAAGTTCTTGTCTAGTTCACAGAAAGAAGGACTTCGCATTCATTTTGTCAACTCAGTACTCACTCAAGTCCACC
This sequence comes from Oncorhynchus nerka, assembly GCF_034236695.1. NCBI lineage: Eukaryota > Metazoa > Chordata > Actinopteri > Salmoniformes > Salmonidae > Oncorhynchus > Oncorhynchus nerka. Next base: position 46,769,433 of record NC_088403.1, on the reverse strand, counting down.
TCTGGATATCGTCTTTCCTCATTTTGTCTTGATTGTGTCCGACCACAGGGTCGTCCGGAGCTCCCCCCCCTCCCCCCCGCCCCACCAGACCCTCCAAACCAGACCACCCCGGACACGGACCAGATGTCTGTGAGGGACACTTCGACACCATCGCCATCCTCAGGGGGGAGATGTTTGTCTTTAAGGTAAATATGGAACACATAAACGACTACATAGGCTAACACATAACCACACCGAAACACATGGCACATATAGTGCATTTGGAAAGTATTCAGACCTTTTGACTTTTTCCATATTTTGTTCAGTTTTTTGTTGGTTTTTATTCCTCATCAATCAAAGACAATAGCCGATGATGACAAAGCGAAAACTGAAATATCACATTTACATAAGTATTCAGACCCTTTACTTTGTTGAACTGCCTTTGGCAGCGATTACAGCATCAAGTCTTCTTGGGTATGACGCTACAAGCTTGGCACACCTGTATTTGGGGAGTTTCTCCCATTCTTCTCTGCAGATTCTCTCTGTCAGGTTGGATGGGGAGCGTTGCTGCACAGCTATTTTCAGGTCACTCCAGAGATCTGAAGTCTGGGCTCTGGCTGGGCCACTCAAGGACATTCAGAGACTTGTCCCTAAGCCACTCCTGCGTTGTCTTGGCTGTGTGTTTAGGGTCGTTATCCTGTTGGAAGGTGAACCTTTGCCCCAGGCTGAGGTCCTGAGCGCTATGGAGCAGATTTTCATTAACAATCTCTCTGTACTTTGCGCCGTTCATCTTTCCCTGGATCCTGACTAGTCTCCCAGTCCCTGCTGCTGAAAAACATCCCCACAGCATGATGCTGCCACCACCATGCTTCACCGTAGGAATGGTGCCAGGTTTCCTCCAGACGTGACGCTTGGCATCCAGGCCAAAGAGTTCAATCTTGGTGTCATGAGACCAGAGAATCTTGTTTCTCATAGTCTGAGAGTCTTTAGGTGCCTTCTGGCAAACTCCAAAGGGGGCTGTTATGTGCCTTTTATAGAGGAGTGGCTTCCGTCTGGCCACTCTACCATAAAGGCCTGATTGGTGGAGTGCTGCAGAGATGTTTATCCTTCTGGAAGGTTCTCCCATCGCCACAGAGGAACTCTGGGGCTCTGTCAGAGTGACCATCGGGTTCTTGGTCATCTCCCTGACTCTGTTTGGCTGGGCGGCCAGCTCTAGGAAGTGTCTTGGTGGTTCCGAACTTCTTCCATTTAAGGGTGATGGAGGCCACTATGGTCTTAGGGACCTTCAATACTGCAGAAATGTTTTGGTACAATTCCCCATTTCTGTGTCGCGACACAATCCTGTCTTGGAGCTCTACGGACAATTCCTTCGACCTCATGGCTTGGTGTTTGCTCTGACATGCACTGTCAACTGTGGGACCTTATACAGACAGGTGTGTGCCCTTCCAAATCATGTCCAATCAATTGAATTTACCACAGGTGGACTCCAATCAAGTTGTAGAAACATCTCAAGGATGACCAATGGAAATAGGATGGACCTGAGCTCAATTTCGAGTCTCATAGCAAAGGGTCTGAATACTTATGTAAATAAGGTATTTCTGTTTTTATGCTAACATTTCAAAGAACCTTTTTTCACTTTGTCATTATGGGGTATTGTGTGTAGATTGATGGGGGAAAAAATCGATTTTATACATTTTAGAATAAGGCTGTAACGTAACAAAATGTGGGAAAAGTCAAGGGGTCGGAATACTTTCCGAATGCACTGTAAATGCACTTACACCCACTGAGAAGGACTGAATGGCACATCAAGTCACTCAACTACCGAACCGATGTGTGTGTGTATGTACTGTACTCTGTAAACACTCTATCTTTCCGGTGAAGGATAAGTGGTTGTGGCGTGTTCGGAACAACAAGGTGCTCCAGGGTTACCCCATGCCCATCGGTCACTTCTGGAAGGGACTGCCACCAAACATCAACGCTGCCTACGAGAGGAACGATGGCAAATTTGTATTTTTCAAGGGTAGGTTCACTTCAATTGGCAATGTCTTTTTCAGTTTTTCGCATGATGGTTTTGCATTGTCATCGATAAGCCCATTCTAGCTACTGGTAGTCATTTATTGTTTTGTTTGTATATCCTTCTCAGATCTGTGTGCTTATAGATTTTCTCTCCCCTCCTCCTTCCCTCCCTCTCCCTCTTCCTCCCCCCAGGTGACAAGTACTGGGTGTTCACAGAGTCCAGTATGGAGCAGGGTTACCCTAAGTCTCTGAAGGAGCTGGGCACAGGGCTGCCCAAAGACAAGCTGGACGCTGTCCTCTTCTACACCCCCACCGGACAGACATACTACTTCCGAGGGACCAAGTGAGTCTTGTCTTTCATCCTTCATTCCTTTCTTTCTTTTTTTTCTGTGTACCTTTCTATCTGAAAAAAAAAATAGCAGATTCATCCGCTATCCGTCCCTCTCTTCTTCTTTCTTCCTCTCTTTTGGTTGTTTTTTTCTCTCTCCCGTCCCTCTCCGTAACCTGCCTCTCTCTGTCTGTCAGGTATTACCGTTTCAATGAGCAGTCCCAGACTGTGGACAGAGACTACCCCAAACCCATCAACACATGGCAGGGTGTCCCCGACAACATCAAGGCTGCCATCATGAGCGAAGAAGGATGTAAGTGTGTCAAGGCGTGCATGTTATAGTGGATGTTCTTTAGAGTGCCATTGAGCATGATATAAATCGAAAAGGATAAAAATGACAGTTCTTTTGTGATATTCGAGGAGGCTATCATAGACCACAGCAAATTTCTGAAAGTAATCATAGTTAAGCGATAATGGCCTGAGGTGGTGTGGTATATGGCCAATATACCACGGCTAAGGGCTTATCTTATGCACCACGCAACATGGAGTGTCTGGACAGAGCCGTGGTATATTGGCCAATAATCACAAGCCCCCGGGGTGCCTTATTGTGCCACGGCTGTCAGCCAATCAGCATTCAGGGCTCGAACCACCCAGTTTCTAATCAGATTTATATTGGACCTTTCATCCTTCCTCTCTTCTAACATTCTCTCCAGCCTACACCTACTTCTACAAAGCCAACAAGTACTGGAAGTTCAACAACCAGCACATGAGGGTGGAGTCGGGCTACCCCAAATCAGTGCTCAGCGAATGGATGGGCTGCGCGGGGGAGGAGCCTAAGAAGCGGGACGGCGAGGAGGAAGTGATCATCATCGAGGTGGAGGAGGGAGAAGGCGGGGCCACGGCGGCGGCCGTGGTGATCCCTCTCCTCCTATTGGTCTGCGTGGTCCTCACTCTGGGAGCCCTGCTGTTCTTCAGGAAGTACGGGACGCCACGACGTCTCCTCTACTGCCAGAGATCTCTACTGGACAAGGTCTAGAGACCAACTGAACGAATGAAGAATGCAGAGGGACAGAAAGAGAGAGAGCGACTGAATGAATTGAAAGATTGAAAGAAAAGGGGGTTTGGGAGGGATGAGGGTAGGGATGAGGGTGAGTAAAGTAGGCTGAAAGGAGTTGGGGTTTTAAAAGAGGAGGGGTAATGGAAGGGCTGTTGGACATGGGGTTTGGTTGGTTGGTTGGTTGGTTCGTATACAGCCCAGAAGACGAGAAAGAGGGAGCGGGACAGGGAGGAGGGAGGAGAGAGAGTCAATCAGGAAAGACAAAAGTATGTTATCTATTTACATGTACAGCTCTGCGAGTTTGAAATTAGGAACAGGCCCAAAAACACATAACACAGAGGAAGGGAATTACTAGATGAGGATCGTGATCAACGTACCGTGTGGTCGACACCCCATCTGCAATAAATCTACTGTCTCCATGTGTCCTTCCATTCCTATCCCTTCTCATTCTTCCTCTCCTAAAATCTCCATCCCATCTACTTGACGACTCCAGCTGAACTGCTGTCTGAATTACATTTGAAACCTTTATACAGCTACTTTGCGCTTTCATTTTTGGTTTCGCTCTAATGATGAAACCCAGGGCCAAACACAAACAAACGAACAGCTCTCTCTTCCTTTTCTCCTACCACTGAGAGAAGACACTAACCCCAGTCTCTCACTGTGCTCACGCCAGCACCACGGTCTTATAGTCGTGGTTGTATTGCGAGGAGCATGCTATGGGCACTACCCTCGCCGCTAATGAGATGATAAAGGGGTAGATGTGAAGGTGTTGTATATTGTACACCCCTCCTGCCTTGAGTCATAGTGAGAAAGGCTAAGGTCTTGTCATAGAGGGTCAAAGACTGTTTGTATCCTAAAAAAAAAGGAGCTTTCCCACCCAGTTTACAAATGTATCTGAAATCGCACAGGCCCTTGGTACAGAGCCTGGTCTCAGTAAGCAGTCAAAGTTGGATGGAATTAAAGTAGCCATTTTGGCTCAACAATAAAGCCAGTGGCTCAACAATAAAGCCAGTTTCAATATTACTCCATGGAAAGGCAGTGAAGTTTCATTACATGTCACCCCATTCCAAATACTAATGTATTATCGTGTTTGTTATGTTTTTGTTACTATCATTGTTATAAATGTTGTTGTTATTATTATGACTATGGTTATTATTATTGTTGTTGTTCTCCAGGTGTAGTCGTACAGTAAATGATGTTTGTTGTTTTTGTACATTGTCATTTCGAGTCCTGCTGGACAGAGACAATAACGTGACAAAGATAATCAAAATGGCTCCCAAATTTCACATTTGAGTGGTGGACTTGGGCGACTTTGAAAGTGTTTCCTTTTCTGAAACACTACTTTTCCCATTGCTTGGTTGGCATATAAGAACAATCAAACAAAACTATTTATAAGCAATTCTGATGATGCTTAATGTTTTTAAGTATTACACAAATTGAAAAATGAAGTAGAATTGTTAATAACAATGATAACGGTAATGATATTTATAATGATAATGATATCAATTTTTTAAAAAGGGAATTAGATTGTTTTGCCTGTTTCACCTTTTTGCATTTCATGAGTTAAAATTAAATAAAAAATATTTTCTAAAATGAGTCATGCGTTACTTTTTGGTAGCGATTTTCTGTTATCGTAACACACACAAACACACACACACTGGGGAAGAGAATGGCCTTCGGACTGACTAACAAATAGCAGCCTGGCCTCACCACTATTCAAACAGGACTAGGAATGCTGAGCAAACAACAGAATGAAGAGCTGCTTCTCTGGTTCTGTGCATTCCAACTTGTTGTTAACCAGCTATTGTTTACAGCTCACCAGGGGTCATGGGTGGAGTGGAGGAGAGGAGAGCCTAGTTGAAGCTGGGAGGTTGTTTTGGACTTGGCCAGAGAGCCATGAGCCCAGGGAAATGAGAAATGGAAAAAGTGATGGAATGATCACGTTTTTCTGAGTGCAGTGTTCCAACTGAGTTCTGTTAACTACATCTGGAATTCTTAAAACATCGGAGCCTCCAGCCCCAACCAAGCGAGAGAGAGAGAGAGAGAGAAAGAAAAAAAGAAAGAAAGAAAGAAAGAGTGTGCTAAATTAAGAGTGAGGTGTCCAGTAAAGCTGAAATTATTTTATTGGTTTTAGAAAAAAAATCCTAACAAACTGCCTTAACTTACTGCCACTCCCCCTCCCTCCCCCCTCTATCTCACCCCAATGTTTAACCCACTCCCTCCCCCGCTGATCTATTTATGAGGTTTCTAACAGAAACCACTGCCCCACTCACCACAAGAATCTAGGCTCTGTTTTCCTTTTCCCTCTCCTCACATCCCCTCTCCTTACATCTCCTCTCCTTACATCTCCTCTCCTCACATCCCTACTCCTCACATCTCTACTCCTCACATCTCCTCTCCTCATATCCCTACTCCTCACATTACCTCTCCTCACATCTCTTCTCTTCTCCTCACATACCTACCCCTCACATCCCATCTCATCACATCCCCTCTCCTTACATCTCCTCTCCTCACATCACCTCTCCTCACATCTCTTCTCCTCTCCTCACATCCCATCTCCTCTCGTCACATCCCCTCGTCACATCCCTACTCTTCACATCCCCTCTCCTCACATATCCTCTCATCTCCTCACATCCACTCTACTCACATCCCCTCTCCTCACATCTCCTCTTCTCACATCTCCTCACATCCATACTCCTCACATCTTGACTCCTCACATCTCCTCTCCTTACATCACTACTCCTCAAATCCCCTCTCCTCACATCTCCTCTCATTACCTCTCCTCACATCCCTACTCATCACATCTTGACTCCTCAGATCTCCTCACATCCATACTCCTCACATCTTGACTCCTCACATCTCCTCTCCTCACATCTCCTCTCATTACCTCTCCTCACATCCCTACTCACCAGTTCCCCTGTGACAACAATTTTGGACCCCCTTGTGGCCCTTCCAAATGTGGAGTATGAAATAATTTTTAAATACAAATTTTTGCTATCGTTCTTTTTTTTTACATCCGTTATTAAACAGAAAATGCTAATAAAAAGTTGAATGATTATGAACATGGTCTTTTGCCTGCTAATACCTGCAATGTAGTGAAGAAAACCATATGTCAACAATAACGTCTAATGTAACTGGCCCCTCTAACAGTACAACTGGTCCCAGCTTGGCCCCCCCAGTTAAAATGGTCTAGAACCGCCACTGCTCCTCACATGCCCTCTACTCACATCACCTCTCCTCACATCCCTACTCCTCACATCCCCTCTACTCACATCTCCTCTCCTCACATCCCTACTCTTCTCATTACCTCTCCTCACATCCCTACTCCTCACATCCCTTCTCCTCACATCTCCTCTCCTCACATCCCCTCTCCAAATATCTCCTCTCCTCGCCCCTCCTTTCCTCACATCCACTCTCCTCTTCTCACATCCCCTCTACTCACATCTCCTCTCCTCACATCCCCTCTCCAAATATCTCCTCTCCTCTCCTCCCTCCTTTCCTCACATCCACTCTCGTCTCCTCTCATCTCCTCTCCTCACATTCCCTCTTCTCACATCCCCTTCTCACATCTCCTCTCCTCACATCCCTACTCCTCTCATCTTCCCTCATTACCTCTCCTCACATCCCTACTCCTCACATCCCTTCTCCTCACATCCCTTCTCCAAATATCTCCTCTCCTCACATCCCTACATCTCCTCTCCTTTCCTCACATCCCCTCTCATCTCCTCACATCCCTACTCCTCACATCCCCTCTCCTCACATCCCTACTCCTCACATCCCATCTCCTCACATCCCCTCTTCTCACATATCCTCTCCTCACATCTCCTCTCCTCACCTCCCTACTCCTCTCATCCCCTCTCCTCACATCTCCACTCATCTCCTCTACTCACATCCCCTCTTGTTATATCTCGTCTCATCTCCTCACATCCCTACTCCTCACATCCCTTCTCCTCATATCTCCTCACATCCCTACTTCTCACATCCCCTCTCATCTCCTCTCCTCATATCTCTTCTCTTCTCACAGCCAAGGCTTTCGACTCTGTCAATCACCATATTCTTATTTGGCAGACTCAGTAGCCTCGGTTTTTCGGATGACTACCTTGCCTGGTTCACCAATTACTTTGCAGACAGAGTTCAGTGTGTCAAATCGGAGGGCATGCTGTCCGGTCCTCTGGCAGTCTCTATGGGGGTGCCACAGGGTTCAATTCTCGGGCCGACTCTTTTCTCTGTATATATCAATGATGTTGCTCTTGCTGCGGGCGATTCCCTGATCCACCTCTACGCAGACGACACCATTCTATATACTTCCGGCCCGTCCTTGGACACTGTGCTATCTAACCTCCAAACGAGCTTCAATGCCATACAACACTCCTTCCGTGGCCTCCAACTGCTCTTAAACGCTAGTAAAACCAAATGCATGCTTTTCAACCGTTTGCTGCCTGCACCCGCACGCCTGACCAGCATCACCACCCTGGATGGTTCCGACCTTGAATATGTGGACATCTATAAGTACCTAGGTGTCTGGCTAGACTGTAAACTCTCCTTCCAGACTCATATCAAACATCTCCAATCGAAAATCAAATCAAGAGTCGGCTTTCTATTCCGCAACAAAGCCTCCTTCACTCACGCCGCCAAACTTACCCTAGTAAAACTGACTATCCTACCGATCCTCGACTTCGGCGATGTCATCTACAAAATTGCTTCCAACACTCTACTCAGCAAACTGGATGCAGTTTATCACAGTGCCATGCGTTTTGTCACTAAAGCACCTTATACCACCCAGCACTGCGACTTGTATGCTCTAGTCGGCTGGCCCTCGCTACATATTCGTCGCCAGACCCACTGGCTCCAGGTCATCTACAAGTCCATGCTAGGTAAAGCTCCGCCTTATCTCAGTTCACTGGTCACGATGGCAACACCCATCCGTAGCACGCGCTCCAGCAGGTGTATCTCATTGATCATCCCTAAAGCCAACACCTCATTTGGCCGCCTTTCGTTCCAGTTCTCTGCTGCCTGTGACTGGAACGAATTGCAAAAATTGCTGAAGTTGGAGACTTTTATCTATCTCCCTCACCAACTTCAAACATCTGCTATCTGAGCAGCTAACCGATCGCTGCAGCTGTACATAGTCTATCGGTAAATAGCCCACCCATTTTTACCTACCTCATCCCCATACTGTTTTTTATTTATTTACTTTTCTGCTCTTTTGCACACCAATATCTCTACCTGTACATGACCATCTGATCATTTATCACTCCAGTGTTAATCTGCAAAATTGTAATTATTCGCCTACCTCCTCAGACCTTTTGCACACAATGTATATAGAATCCCCTTTTTTTCTACTGTGTTATTGACTTGTTAATTGTTTACTCCATGTGTAACTCTGTGTTGTCTGTTCACACTGCTATGCTTTATCTTGGCCAGGTCGCAGTTGCAAATGAGAACTTGTTCTCAACTAGCCTACCTGGTTAAATAAAGGTGAAATAAATAAAAATAAAATACAAATTCTCACATATCCTCTCCTCACATCCCTACTCCTCACATCTCCTCTCCTCACCTCCCTACTCCTCTCATCCCCTCTCCTCACATCTCCCCTCATCTCCTCATATCTCTACTCCTCACATCTCATCTCCTTACATCTCCTCTCATCTCCTCTCCTCACATCCCCTCTCCTCTCTTCTCCTCCCTACTCCCCACATCCCCTCTCCTCACATTTCTCATCTCCTCTCCTCACATTCCTACTCCTCAAATCCCCTCTCCTCACATCCCCTCTCCTTATATCTCGTCTCATCTCCTCACATCCCTACTCCTCACATCCCTTCTCCTCATATCTCCTCACATCCCCTCTCATCTCCTCTCCTCACATACCCTCTCCTCATATCTCCTCTCATCTCCTCTCCTCACATCCCTACTTCTCACATCCCCTCTCCTCTCATCCCTACTCCTCACATCCCCTCTCATCTCTTCTCCTCGTGTCACATCCCTACTCCTCACATCTCCTCTCCTCACATCCCCTCTCACATCCCTACTCCTCACATCCCCTCTCCTCACATCTCCTCTCATCTCCTCTCCTCACATACCCTCTCCTCATATCTCCTCTCATCTCCTCTCCTCACATCCCTACTCCTCACATCCCCTCTCCTCACATCTCCTCTCATCTCCTCTCCTCACATACCCTCTCCTCATATCTCCTCTCATCTCCTCTCCTCACATCCCTACTTCTCACATCCCCTCTCCTCTCATCCCTACTCCTCACATCCCCTCTCATCTCTTCTCCTCGTGTCACATCCCTACTCCTCACATCCCCTCTCATCTCCTCTCCTCTTGTCACATCCCTACTCCTCACATCTCCTCTCCTCACATCCCCTCTCCCATCCCTACTCCTCACATCTCCTCTCCTCACATCCCCTCTCCCATCCCTACTCCTCACATCCCCTCTCCTCACATCCCCTCTCTACACATCTCCTCTCATCAGTGAACGGTTGTGCCTTGAAGATGAGGGAGAGTTGTTTCGTTTTTTATGTGCATTGCCTAATTTGTATTACAGCATATTGGATGACTGTCATTCATATTCTATTCACCCAGCTCAATGTAACATCGATAGGTTTAGGCTACTACATTACACTCAAATGTTCCCTGTACCCATCATGGGGTTGCTACAACCTAGCATATGAATGCAAGTTTACAACGTAAGTGCACAGATCAAGAGAATTTTGAGTAATCAAGGTGATACCCATCAAATCTAGAGTTCAAACAGGGAAATGGTTCCAATAGCTTTTTGCACCATACATTTTCCCATAGGGGATTTTAGAAACACTTAAAATAAGGGCTGTGTTTCGTGTAGGCTTACCCTGCCATGAAGTTTTATCTATTTATCTATTTATTTATATATTCAGCTCTATTCAAAATGATCACGTCATCTCTAGCCGAAACCTTTGCTAAACAGGTATTGTGTCAATTTAAAACTTGCACAAGACAGTTCACAGAAGTGTCAATTTAAAGAAATATAGCCAATTTATTCATTACTACATTTAGCTAACATTAGATAGTTAATCCAGAGATTCTTACCTTTGCCTCGATTTGACAGTGTTGTCCAGATCAACATGGTATTTGTAGTTATTTATGATAGCCACATTAGCAGCTAAAAAGCATTTAAAAAAAATTGTGGGTAAATACAGGTTAATATATTGATAATAGTCACCTTGTCCTAGGGAGATTTACACGATTATGAAAACGTCACGCCAAGGTAAGCCTACATGAAATACTATTTGAAGTGTTTCCATTATTTGAAGTGTTTCTAAAATCCCCTATTGAAAAAAATATGCTTGGAAACATTTCCCTGTTTGACTGCTAGGTTTTATGATACTTTTATAGCCAGCTAGCATCTCTCTGTTTGAGTAGGATAAACTAGCTAGCTGCTTAAGCAGTTTAGCAGTTACACCGGCGGGACAAGTGGCAATAAATTACTAAAACCAAAAGCTTACCTTGACTTAGAAGAGTCCCAATGTTGGATTGCCATAGCCAGCTAGCTAACAATTCATCCCTCTCTGTTTGAGCTGGGTGTTTGAGTAGGCTAAACTAGATAGCTACATTCGCTAGCTAAGTGAAAGTTTAAAAACACACAACCAAACATAGCTCTCTCTCTCTCTTGCTTCTCCTTCATTTTGGAGGAAATTAATTTGTTCAAAACTGTTCAACTATTGTCTTGCTCTCTCTTTGAGTCAACTTGTGCTGGAAATGTTTAATGTTTGTGCTTTTCTAATAACCGTTTTCTATTTTCATGGAAGTGTCTTACGGAATGAATCCTCACTATCAGTAGTTGCAATTTGGGCAGTTTGCCCAGACCTTTGTTTTGAAAACGAAAGATATGTCAGTTTCAAGGTCTCAGCTAAGAGAGAAGAGGCCTCGTGAGGTATTGGTCTGTCACATGTTATGAACCAGTATTGTTCGGTCACATGAATGAAACAAAACAGTAATGATGAATGAATTATGCTAAATCATGCAAATATAACTTGTCTGTGTATAGCCATATATTAGACAACTGCTGGGACTGCCCCAGCAGAGTTCCTGTTTGACATGTGTACTATGGTGCATTGAGTTTGTTGGAACCACTCCAGCACCCTGACAATAAGGATGATTCATTTAAGATTGAATTTGAGTGTCCCTGGTGGGAATTTCCATGACAAACTACTCACCACATTTTACACATTGCGTTGCTTGCAAGCTGTAGCTTGTGCTTTCAGTACTATATTAATTATCTGATCCTTTGATAGGCTGGACAACATGTCAGTTCATGCTGCAAGAGCTCTGATAGGTTGGAAGACGTTCTCCAGAAGTTGTCATAATTACTCTGTAAGCCTATGGAAGGGGTTGAGAACCATGAGCCTCCTAGGTTTTGTATTGAAGTCAATGTAGCCAAAGGAGGACAGAAGCTAGCTGTCCTCCGCCTACACCATGGTGCTACCCTACAGAGTGCTGCTGAGGCTACTGTAGACCTATTTAGTATAGTTTTATCTAAAAAGGATCACTTTTTTTAATGTTTCACTATTTTTACTTTTATGAAATTTCACTGAGGATGGTCCTCCCCTTCCTCCTCTAAGGAGCTTCCACTTCATCACATCCCCTCTCCTCTCCTCACATCCCCTCTCCTCTCTACTCCCATTCCCCATCTCCTCTCCTCCCATTCCCCCACCCCGCTCCTCTCCATCCATTCCCTCTTCTCTCTATCCCCTCTCCTCCAATTTCCCCATCCACTCACCTCTCCTCTCATTCCCCATCTCCTCTCCTCTACTCCCATTCCCCCATCCCTCTCCTCCCATTCCCCTCCATCCCCTCTCCTCCCATTCCCCTCCATCCCCTCTCCTCCCATTCCCATCCATCCCCTCTCCTCCCATTCCCCTCCATCCCCTCTCCTCCCATTTCCCCATCCACTCACCTCTCCTCTCATTCCCCATCTCCTCTCCTCTCCTCTACTCCCATTCCCCCATCCCTCTCCACCCATTCCCCTCCATCCCCTCTCCTCCCATTCCCCTCCATCCCCTCTCCTCCCATTTCCCCATCCACTCACCTCTCCTTTCATTCCCCATCCCTTCTCCTCTCATTCCCCATCCCCTCTCCTCCCATTCCCCCATCCCTCTCCTCTCATTCCCCTCCATCCCCTCTCCTCCCATTCCGCCATCCCCTCTTCTCTCATTCTCCCATCCTCTCTTCTCTCATTCCCCCATCTCCTCTCCCCCATCCCCTCTCCTCACATCCTTCAACTGTTTACGGTCCATCTGTGTGGATTGGCAGCCATCTTGTTCATAAACACTTGTTCATAACTTTCTCAAGCTTTCATTTGTGGATCTTCTTTCAGTCTTTCCATTCTGTCTCTCTCTCTCTCTCTCTCTCTCTCTCTCTCTCCCTCCCTCCCTCCCTCTTTTGTGCCACATCTGTTCCTTTCCTCGTTCTCTGTCCCCTCTCCACGTCGCCTGGTATATACATTTGTCTCATGCTCCAAATAATCTCTCCCAGCATGCAGTATTACAACCATTTATCTTCTCAGACTCATTTCCATTCCGACACTCCATCTACATCCTTAACATTCACAGAGGATGGATGGATGGGAGAATGTGTGATAAGCAGATTGACCGTAGACAGATAGAAATAGGTCTAAGAAAGGTGGGAGAACAAATTAGGAATATCTAGAGATGGGAGATCACACACACACACACACACACACACACACACATACTCATGCGTACACACATACACACACGCGCGCAGGCACGAAAGCATGCACACATGGTCACATAAACTTGTGTTACAGAGAAATAGAGCGGGCAGCCATGTTAGTGAGTGTGTTTGGGCGCAGTCAGTCTAGACCTCCATCCAGGCTCACAATGTTCAAGGCTCCGCCTCAGCTCTCCTAAACTAGCCAGCCAGCCAGGTAGTGGGCTGGCCAGCAGCTTGAAATTGAACCTGAGTGTGTTTGGGTAACCTACATTGAGGCGCACTCTAAACTATCAGTCTCACTCACCAACTCACACACATTCAGACGCAAGTATGGACTCGCACGGACACAAGTTTGGACGAACACAAGCATACGCACGCACACACACACACACACACACACACACACACACACACACACACACACACACACACACACACACACACACACACACACACACACACACACACACACACACACACACACACACACACACACACACACACACACACACACACACACACACAAACACTGCCGTAGAAGTTTGTGTTACAGAAAGAAAGAGCGACAATAAAATTCCTTTTCAATCTGAGTCAAGTACCAGAGTGTATGTTTATTCCATGGAAATCCAGCCTTTTCATGACAACAAACAGCACTATCAAGTTGGCCTACAAGTACAACACTGAAAGACTGAGATTGCTTGAGGCTTGCTTTGAACTCATGTTGTGTTACATGAAATCAGACCTAACACAGCAGTTAGACACTGGTTAGGATGTGACACCCTAAGCAGGACTTGCTGAATCAGTTCCTCCACAAAACCCCTAACACCCTCCCAAACTCTGGCCAGGCCCAGTCACATCTGCCAGGAAATATCCCTGCTTCGTCTCAGGCCTTTGGGCCTAGAGGCTGCAAGTAACCTTTTGGCTGAACCTAAAACACTACCCCACCACATCAGAGGGATGAGAGCCCTTCTGACCTTCTTATTCTTCTTGCTTCTTTTCGCTTTCTCCATTGTTGCATCTCTACTTCTGTGTGTGCTGCTGTTTGCTACAGCAGACTGACCTCACCCACTGTCCCCCCTCCACTCCCCACTCAGTGACTTCTGCACAATAAGCAACATCTGGTTCTCATTTCTAAAAACCAAAACAACACGAGGGGGCGGGGGAAGAGGAGAGGGAGCAAGAGAGAGGAGAGAGATGAGTGGAGAGGAGAGGAGAGAGAGATCCTGGCTGTTTCACACATAATTCTCAGTTTTTCCAAAGGAGATGTTAAATTGGGTGTGAGAAGTAAGAGGTTAATTCCAAGCCATTGTTCAAATGCTTTTACAATTCTCACTTGGGAGAGAAAAGTGAGAGAATCCGTCTGAGAGACTTTGTATTCAGCTTCAAAATACTTGGTTCTTCTTACACATTAAATGTCCTCCGTTAAGAATGCTCATTGTTCATTGCATAGAATTATGGTTCACCCAGTGACACAACACATAGCCACACCTAACAGTCATCACACAAGTGGAGCTGAGCAGTCCTTGGTCCAGCCCCATGAAAAAGAAAGGAGGGGAAAATAAAGCTTAATCGCCATAGAAAAGAATCTGCAACTCAGCGGCTAGCATGCCTTAATTACAGTGGTACTTTGCTGAGATCGGCAAGAAGACCTGAGAGAGAGCGAGAGAGAGAGAGAGAGATAGGGCAAGGGAGAGAGCGCCTGAGAGAGAGAGAGAGAGAGAGAGAGAGAGAGAGAGAGAGAAAGAGAAAGAGAGGGAAATAGCTCCGGAGAGAGAGAAAGAGAGGGCAAGAGAGGGAGAGCCTGAGCAAGGGAGAAGGCAGGAGAGAGGGGGAGAATGGGAGAGAGGAAAGAATGAGAGAGGAAAGGTAGAGAGAAAGATTGAAAGAAACTGAACATTTGGTAACCTTACCTCCCCTTCTAAACACAGACTGTTGGCTAGTCAAGGTCGCTCAAAAATTACAGCCGATGTTACAAATACAACGTGTGCTTAAATATAACGTGGGCAGTCTAATACTTTATTCCTTTAGAACACACACACACACACACACACACACACACACACACACACACACACACACACACACACACACACACACACACACACACACACACACACAAGCTTCTGTGACAGAAAGAGCAAGAAAACATTTGACCGCGCATCACTTAGCCTAGTTCCTAGTCTCTTATATAAGAGGGGCATTGGTCGGACATTAAATGAGAAACTTTTGCAACAGAGTGGCTGACACACACACAGCAGAGTAGCTGACACAGTGAGATGCCTGTGGGATCACTTCAGAGATGGTCAATCTGCCTTTCCTATAGGAACAGCCTCTTAGTTAATCATCTTTCCAGACAACAGGCAGTCAGCAGCGTGGGACACACACTCTGTCCCATAACACACTTTCCCCTGTGTCTACGTGTGTGTGTGTGTGTGTGTGTGTGTCTGTAACACACAGGAATGTAAAGTTCTTTAATTGCAGCCTTACGCAGCACTTCATTAGGAGACTGATTCACACCCACATACACAATGGAACGTTTACATAACACAGTGAAGTCACAAGGGGGCAGTGTAAAGTTACCAGCAGCAGTAATACCACATATACATATAGCTTAAGCACATTGCAACAGATTTGCTTATAACACAAAGGTGTCACTAAAGAATTGCATCTAGTTAAGCAGAGATTCTGCTCATAGCCTATATGTGTGCAGATAACAAACACACACACACACAGCTACACAATTGAACTTTTCTGTTTGACAAACCCTCCCACTCTTCACCAGACCACACAGCACTCCTTCTAGAGCAGTACTGGAGACAAAATGGCGACGAAGCCTGACTATTGACCTAAACTGGTGAAATACTGCATTCTAGTGGGGGAAGGATGACATTGAGGGAGTGAAATACAGTTGAAGTCGGAAGTTTACATACACTGAGGTTGGATTCATTAAAACTCATTTTTCAACCACTCCACAAATTTCTTGTTAACAATATAGTTTTGGCAAGTCGGTTAGGACATTTACTTACATTTACGGTTAGGACATTTACTAATTTTTCCAATAATTGTTTAGACAGATTATTTCACTTATAATTCACTGTATCACAATTCCAGTGGGTCAGAAGTTTACATACACAAAGTTGACTGTGCCTTTAAACAGCTTGGAAAATTCCAGAAAATTATGTCATGGCTTTAGAAGCTTCTGATAGGCTAATTGACATCATTTGAGTCAATTGGAGGTGTACCTGTGGATGTATTTCAAGGACTACCTTCAAACTCAGTGCCTCTTTGCTTGACATCATGGGAAAATCAAAAGAAATCAGCAAAGACATCAGATGTTTTTTTTGTAGATCTCCACAAGTCTAGTTCATCCTTGGGAGCAATTTCGAAATGCCTGAAGGTACCACGTTCATCTGTACAAACAATAGTACGCAATAGTACGCAACAACATGGGACCACGCAGCCATCATACCGCACAGGAAGGAGACACGTTCTGTCTCCTAGAGTTGACCGTACTTTGGGGCGAAAAGTGCAAATCAATCCCAGAATAACAGCAAAGGACCTTGTGAAGATGCTGGAGGAAACCAGTACAAAAGTATCCATATCCACAGTAAAACGAGTCCTATATCGACATAACCTGAAAAGCCGCTCAGCAAGGAAGAAGCCACTGCTCCAAAAGCGCCATAAAAATGCCATGACTATCGTTTGCAACTGCACATGGGGACAAAGATCGTACGTTTTGGAGAAATGTCCTCTGGTCTGATGAAACTAAAATAGAACTGTTTGGCCATAATGACCATTGTTATGTTTGGAGGAAAAAGGGGGAAGCTTGCAAGCCAAAGAACACCATCCCAACCGTGAAGAACGGGGGTGACAGCATCATGTTGTTGTGGTGCTTTGCTGTACTAGGGACTGGTGCACTTCACAAAATAGATGGCATCATGAGGTAGAAAAATCATGTGGGTATATTGAAGCAACATCTCAAGACATGTCAGGAAGTTAAAGCTTGGTCGCAAATGGGTCTTCCAAATGGACAATAACCACAAGCATACTTCCAAAGTTGTGGCAAAATGGCTTAAGGACAACAAAGTCAAGGTATTGGAGTGGCCATCATAAAGCCCTGACCTCAATCCTATAGAAATATTGTGGGCAGAACTGAAAAAGCATGTGCGAGCAAGGAGGCCTACAAACCTGACTCAGTTAAACAAGCTCTGTCAGGAGGAATGGGCCAAAATTCACCCAACTTATTCTGGGAAGCTTGTGGAAGGCTACCCGAAATGTTTGACCCAAGTTAAACAATTTAAAGGCAAAGCTACCAAATACTAATTGAGTGTATGTAAACTTCTGACCCACTGGGAATTTGATGAAAGAAATTAAAGCTGAAATAAATCATTCTCTCTATTATTCTGACATTTCGCATTCTAAAAATAAAGTGGTGATCCTAACTGACCTAAAACAGGGATTGTTTACTAGGATTAAATGTCAGGAATTGTGAAAAACTGAGTTTAAATGTATTTGGCTAACGTGTATGTAAACTCCCGACTTCAACTGTATATTACTCCGTTAAAACTTTTACCAACCGTGTTCCTAATATTTGTTCATACATATGTTCAAGTACAAATAAGAAAGTAGATGAACAGTACGTTGTGGATATACATTAAAGTTTATTTTTGAAAAACATTGAAAAGGGCAAAATAAGTACTACAAAGCCATACACCAACTCCACCATTTTGTTAATAGGTAATGTCAGTTAGAATGGAAAATATGATCTCTTATTTATTTTTCTTCAATAAAAGGTTCCCTTTGGATTTTAGCAGAAGAGATTTATTTGCGTTCCTCGATCCTTTTAGCTTCCTCCCGTTTCTCCCTCCACACTTCCATCCCTTTATCCACCTCAGGGCTGAGATTCACTACACGTCTCTGGCGAGAGAAAATAAAATGAAGGGAAGAGATAAATAGAAGAAACAGATGGAGGAGTAGAGTTGCATCAAACAGCTTACAGACGGTAGGCAATTAAGGTCACAGTTATGAAAACATAGGACACTAAAGAGACCTTTCTACTGACTCTGAAAAACACCAAAAGAAAGATGCTTAGGGTCCCTGCTCATCTGCGTGAATGGGCCTTAGGCATGCTGCAAGGAGGCATGAGGACTGCAGATGTGGCCAGGACAATAAATTGCAATATCCGTACTGTGAGATGCCTAATACAGCGCTACAGGGAGACTGGATGGACAGCTGATCATCTTTGCAGTGGCAGACCATGTGTAACAACACCTGCACAGGATCGGTACATCCGAACATCACACCTGCGGGACAGGTACAGGATGGCAACAACAACTGCCCAAGTTACACCAGGAACGCACAATCCCTTCATCAGTGCTCAGACTGTCCGCAATAGGCTGAGAGAGGCTAGACTGAGGGCTTGTAGGCCTGTTGTAAGGCAGGTCCTCACCAGACATCACCGGCAACAACGTCGCCTATGGGCACAAACCCACCGTCGCTGGACCAGACAGGACTGGCAAAAAGTGCTCTTCACTGACGAGTTGCGGTTTTGTCTAACCAGGGGTGATGGTCGGATTCACGTTTATCGTCGAAGGAATGAGCATTACACCGGGGTCTGTACTCTGGAGCGGGATCGTTTTGGAGGTGGAGGGTCCATCATGGTCTGGGGCGGTGTGTCACAGCATCATTGGACTGAGCTTGTTGTCATTGCAGGCAATCTCAACGCTGTGCATTACAGGCAAGACATCCTCCTCCCTCATGTGGTACCCTTCCTGCAGGCTCATCCTGACATGACCCTCCAGCATGACAATGCCACCAGCCATACAGCTCGTTCTGTGCGTGATTTCTTGCAAGACAGGAATGTTCTGCCATGGCCAGCGAAGAGCCCAGATCTCAATCCCATTGAGCACGTCTGGGACCTGTTGGATTGGAGGGTGAGGGCTAGGGCCATTCTCCCCAGAAATGTCCGGAAACTTGCAGGTGCCTTGGTGGAAGAGTGGGGTAACATCTCACAGCAAGAACTGGCAAATCTGGTGCAGTCCATGAAGAGGAGATGCACTGCAGTACTTAATGCAGCTGGTAGCCACACCAGATACTGACTGTTACTTTTGACCCCCCCCTTTGTTCAGGGACACATTATTCCATTTATGTTAATCACATGTCTGTGGAACTTGTACAGTTTATGTCTCAGTTATTGGATCTTATGTTCATACAAATATTTGCACATGTAAAGTTTGGTGAAAATAAACGCAGTTGACAGTGAGAGGGTGTTTCTTTTTTTTGCTGAGTTTACATACAAACTTATAGGGAGGTAATATGAAGAAAAAAAGGGGGGGGGGTAACATAAGAGAAGGTACTGACTGCTAATGTCTCGCTCTCCTGCTTTCTCCTCAGCTGTCCTTTCAGCGGGGGTGCTGACCGGCCATCTGTGTATAAAACACACACACACACACACACACAAATCATAACACCAAAACCCACATGAACATAACGTGTTCAAATGAAACACACAAACGACACTCACAGCATCTACCAGCTCCATTGACCAACCACACACCATGTTCCTGCAATACATTCAAATGAATGTTCCAATCGTGAACTTGCCTGCAAAGAACCAGTCAGGGATATCTGTCAGGGGACCATACTCTGTTCCACTGCGGGCAAGACCATTTCAGTGGGCAAGACCATTTCAGTGGGCAAGACCATTTCAGTGGGCAAGACCATTTCAGTGGGCAAGACCATTTCTGTGGACAAGACCATTTCTGTGGACAAGACCCAGTGGAATTGTAAAAAAGTATACCAACAGTCAACACAGCTGTATTATCTACAATTGTGGGTGTTTCATTTCGTCTTAACAGTTTCTGTCTTTTAGAGCTTACTCTGTCGTCCACTTGATTCCGGCCTGTGCCCCACAAGTCGTAGTAAAACAACGACTGGAATGCCTCAAAGCTGAAAACAGACCAGGAATTCAATTCATTTAGCTAGGCTGTCTACCCTGTGTTTCTGAATCTGACATTGATTGGGCAGGTCACGTACAAACAAACAAAAAACATAATTGAAGAGAACAATGCATTCGTTAGAAATATCTGATGACAGGGCTGTCAAAGACCAACATATGTTACACAATACAATTTGACTGAGACATGTAGTTCATTCTGAATCAATCAGGACCACTGACCAATAGAGTTGTCTAGCTAGCTAGCCATTAAAAAAAATCTAGGGTAGCCATCTATCTAAAGATGAAACGCAGTCTTGTAAACTGGAAGCCGGATACTATTTACATTTTAGAAGGAAATTACCATTCGGTTGAATGAAAATGACAAGTAATTGTAAATAACCTCACCTGTACTACACAATGTCCTAAGGGGCGCCGCCATGTTGGATTTTCATGGGAGGATTGTTTTGACCACTAGCAGTGCTCAAGATACGGCAAACAGGTGGTGGATTTGGAAAGAAAGTAGTAACAGGCAGCAACGTGCGATGATACATTTGTTACATTATAATAACGTTGATCACGCTCTATTAGACAATGATTATGTGGACTTCAGGTGGTGGTGGTGGTGATCATACACTTACAAAATCAAATGTGGGGTCTGAATTGGTTGAGATGAAGTCGTATTTTATTATCATAGAATTACACACTTGTATTAGATTAGACTATTATGCTAAAATACCAAATTATAATATTGCATTTACACTTGAATGATACGTCAATATTTAAAAAGTATAATTACACGCACAATTTGTCATCATATAAAATGTTTTGTCCCCCAAAGTTGATGTCATAATTGTGAACAATATTTTCCCGTGCTCCAGCTGCTCTTTACACTGAGTAAGCCATGAAGTATTTTCTGTTAATTTTACAGACAAGTCCCCACTCGCCGACAATGAACGCTCTCGTTCAACTCAAGGGAGCAGGAACCAGGCACACACCGAAGCCAGTGCGTTTCAGTTTAAGCTACTGCAAGGCCGATGAAAGAGTCTAGGGAGAAAAGACGGGGCTTCGGGGTAGGCAAAATCAGCCTGCCCACAGTAGGCCCTAATATACACAAAATTGTTTCACAAAGATGTGATTCATGTTACGGGTTAATGTCACCAAAACGACTCAGATCGCGTTGAAGTGTATGACACTTGTTTACTTTGTATCGTCCTTGGAGAACACGTACATGCCGAAAAAAAATCATAGCGCCGTTGTCTCTAGCGAATGTCCTTCCGCACATTCCACAGAATGGGAGCACAATAAAGTAGTACCCAAATAGGTTTGGACCATTATGGCCGATTACACATATTCTAGTCGCGTAGGCCTATACCAAAGTCATATTTCAACTGTGTCAGGTCTTGACAACAAGCAATATATTGCTTTCTGCCTCAGGCACGTCATATTGGTGTGTGGTTGATAAGGCCTGGGGCAAATAACATACCTGAGACAGGTATTTAAGAGGTCATAATTGTGTAATAAGTCATTAACCCACCCATGTGAAAAATCTGAATGTGATGACTTATGATTGTAATTGAGTATAAATTATGCTATTGAAAGGTTTTTATCCACAATTCCACATTAATTCCTATTTTAAGCCCCCACTGAATATAAGGCATAGCCTCTTAATTTGGTTAATACCGAAAAAATGGGAAAACAAGATATTGTCTTTTGATGTGTCTGTCATCCAAACTAGTGGACTCTGCAATGCCATTGTTCACCCACTGGGAAGTTTGCGAATGAACGACGAAATATTTTGGGACGTTATCCATTCGCGATTGCTGGCAGAAAGGTGTTCCGGCCTGAAGGAAAAAAACAAGCCAGTGGCTGATAAAGGAAAAAGAGGGGGAGGTAAATCATTTGGGGAAAAGAAAGAAACGAAGTTGTTGTAGGCTGTGACACATTTGCGGAATGGATTAATGCTTGCCTACTTTTACGGTACAATTGGTTTGGCAACGGTCAGTAGAGTTTAAGGCAGCATGGGTTCCGTTCTCAAACTTATCCGCATATTTTTTTGTCGTAAAATGATTTGAAAACGGAATGTGAGCAATAATACATTCTCGAAACATCGAATGCTTTATGTTTTCGTTTGATCCGTTTTTTTTCTCGCGTTTTTATATGCATTTTCAATATCATGTTTCTTTCAAAGTGAATAGAAGAGTTTGGATACGCTACATTTTATACAGAAACTGACTTATTTTCCTCCTTCCACTGGTCCTCACTTAGCCCGACGAGTTACTCCAAAAAGCTTTGCCGTGGAAAATCGTGCGGAACGGAACTTCACTGGACTACATGTGGCTTTAAAAAACAAGTTCAAAGGGGAATGCTTCTTAATTAAAAGGACCCAAAATAAGAGCATTTAAGTTTATACTGGTGCCAGTTGCGTGGGAAACAACTCATCTTTACGTGACCAAGTCTAACCTAATATAATGGACCGTTTCGTCACACCGAAGACATGCAGGTGTGGGGCTACCTAGTCTCAAACGAGACCGACAACAACAACTTCAGCTTCACGAGAGTGACATAAAAAGCCATTTTTATCCGTCTTTATCTCCAGCATTGCCAGAACAATAGAAGTAGCCCACTACTAACTCGATGGATTCACATGCGTTACCTTCTACCTGTCTGCCTGTAGTCTCCACAGCCAAGACACGATGACTCTCAACACTGTTATCCAAACATGATTATATCGTCATGTGATCCTCCAAAAATGTCTTAATCGTCTTATTTAACGTCTGTTTTTTTAATTTATTGTATATGTACATATAGCCTTACACAGGTCTGTCCGTTGGTTGTTCTAATTTGGGGGGTATTTGTTTAGCATATAGATTGCAAGGGTCTCTGTCATTTCAACTACTGTAGTTCAACTGTACTGTAGACATACTTGAGTGTTAATGTATTTCCAACTCACACACTGTATTTATTGAGTACATTAACTTATATAACATAGTGGTTTGTTAACAGCATTTAATTTAATTTGATTATTCAGAGTTTTAGACGACCAGGTTAGACATTACAATGGACCGACTTGGAAGTAAGTTATTGGAGAAGTTGAAACTGACTGACTCAGGGAGTGTGAAATTCGCCAGTTCTAAAAAGAAAAACGAGTTGGTCAACAACACCAACAATAACAGCAATGGGAACACCAGTAGTGGACTACCACCAACCCTGAGCACTGAAACCTCCTCACCATCAACACCCGGCCAGTTCTCTCTCACCTCTCCAACCTCAACGGAGGCATGCAGACCGGCCAGTGGCAGAGGTGGGAATGGACTGGGAGAGAGAGTCTCCGCTACCCAGCACCTCTCCCCCTCTACAAGCTCCATCGCCCCCCAAACTGCTGACTGCGAACATCAACCCTACTCCCTCTCGACTCTCGCCCCCCTTCGGCGGCGTTCGCCCCAGCAGCGTGCCTCCTGCTACCTGGGGGAGGGCGTTGACATCCAGATGAGGCGTGAGTCAGGCCTGGGGGACTGTGACCCGGCTGGGTCCAAGGCCTCTCTGAACCAGCGCCGCTACTCTCTGGAGCTCCAGCAGCTGGTCCGACGCCAGCAGCTCCTCTCCCACCCTCCTCTGTCCCACTCCTCTGGCCCCCCTCCGGCATACCCCACCTCCTCGGGTTACGGCTCCGCTCCCCGTGGTGGCGCAATGGCCGAGCTGCACTACCTCCCCGAGCCGGAGCGCCACAAACGCCTCTCCCTCCAGGAGGCGCTGTTCTACAAGCGGCTGAGCGCCGGAGGGGAACTCTGGGAGAGCACCAGGCCAGCCTCGCTCTCTCACCCCCCACACCGGCCCTCTGAGATGGGTGGAGGAGGAGGGGTGGGTGGAGGTTTCTTCTTCCCCCCAGGCCCGACACTGAGCCCCTGCTCGTCCTTCAGTCTCCAAGAGTCGGTGCTGGTCAGTCCCAGGTCCAGCTTTGCCTCCAGTACTGCCAGCGGTGGAAGCCCCATGGGCAGCCGCTGTAGCAGCAACCGCACCAGCGGAATCAGCCTGGGCTATGACACCCGCTACTCCGCGGCACCGCAGCTGCAGTTCTCCTCTCTGCATGCAGGGGGCTCCACCAGTGGACAGGGATACACAGTCTCTGGCAGGGCCGGGGCACACTCTGGGTCAGGAGGCTGGCAGGACTACCTGGACGGGGTCTCCTCACCTGGAGGAACAGGGGTTCAGGACAGCCGGCATTCATACCCGCCTGCGGTGGGTAGCCCGGCAGCGGCCTGTTACCGGGCTGGGCCCGAGTGGTGGGATGAGAGGGGAGCAGGAACAGCACGAGGGGAGGAGACTGGCGTGGGCGCTGGCAGGGAACGGGCGCGCTACTCGGACCTCCCGGGGACCCGCTACCAAGAGGAACTGACGCGCCTGTTGCTAAGAGATGCAGCACTGGAGGGGGAGGGGCTACACCTGGGTGGTCTGATGCTCAAAGAACATGCCAAGGCCCTCAGCAAGCCGGTGACGCTCGTCAACACAGCTACGGCTGCCGGACCAATCAAAGCCCA
Organism: Oncorhynchus nerka; assembly: GCF_034236695.1. Lineage (NCBI taxonomy): Eukaryota > Metazoa > Chordata > Actinopteri > Salmoniformes > Salmonidae > Oncorhynchus > Oncorhynchus nerka. The sequence continues at coordinate 46,744,867 of NC_088403.1, read as the reverse complement.
GGAGGAGCCAGGAACGGGGAGGGAGGCGTTGTCTGAGAATCGCCAGGAGTTCTTTGGTGAGATCATCAACCACTTCATCATTTATTTATTTTTCAATGAAAGGATTGGATAGATGAATGGATGGATAGACAGATTGGATAGATGAAAGAGAAGGATGGATGGTGCCTCGATACCTGTAGGGACTTGCATGTCCTATCTACCTACATACCTCCCACACAAGCAAAGGGAAAGAAACACATTTTGCCATCAGTGGGCTAGCTAAGGCAGAGGCCTATCCAGACAAGTAGAGCTGCTAGGTTATCCACATCAGACAGAAAGGAGAAGAGAGGGATGCAGAGATCAATTGATGAGGAGTCATTATCATAGTTGACATGCAAAAATACACACATCAAAGACTGTCTGTGCAACAGTCACTCAGCCATAATGTAAAGCAGTAAATCAAATTGGGAGACTCTAGGTATACAACATTTTTTAGGTAGAGTTAAGCACAGACATTGAACCACATGGCAGCGGTTCTCAAAGTGGGGTCCGCGGTACTGCAGGGGGTCCGAGGCCAGATAAAACAATATATACATTTATTCTTTTTTATGATTGTTACTAACAACAACAGATTAAACTACATTTGGTCAAGGATCAGTGGAATAAGTTTAGTGTAATACAATAATACAATGTAATATTATTAACCCTGGGCAACATGAGCCTGGGAGGCTCACAGGGATATTGGTATCCACAGTACTCTACAAATTATCCATACTTCCAATGCACTGTAATTTAAGCTTTAAAACGGCAAAGTTTTCTCTCTGCCCATTACAAAAGTGTGTAAATTTGCAGGAAATTAGCTTTAAAACTGCAAAATTCTCTTAGATCCCAAGAGGCAGGCCTTTAAAATGCTCCTTCCCATTCCTGAGACTTGGTACATCCAGCCAGCCATCCAAATCAAATGTATTTATATAGCCCTTCGTACATCAGCTGATATCTCAAAGTGCTGTACAGAAACCCAGCCTAAAACCCCAAACAGCAAGCAATGCAGGTGTAGAAGCACGGTGGCTAGGAAAAACTCCCTAGAAAGGCCAAAACCTAGAGAGGAACCAGGCTATGTGGGGTGGCCAGTCCTCTTCTGGCTGTGCCGGGTGGAGAATATCCATCCACTGCCAAAGTCATAGTAAAACTCCTTGTGTGCTATTTGAATCTCACTCGAGTTGTTCTGATTATGAGTGGTTCCGCTGATGAATTGGCTATCACAAAAGGGGCCCCCAAAATGTTTGAGATCCCCTCCCATAGAGGGCAGAGGAAGCGCAGCTATACATACACACTGAACTGCAAAGCCTAGTTCTGCTGCAATGTTCAGACAAATTACATGGTAGCGATAAACACAGCACTGACCATTAGTATGAGTCATAGAGAAGATTACAGCTTTGGACTGGCAGTGTGCGTGTCGTGTGGCAGGGTGTGTGTGTTCGGAGTGACTCCAGGCCATTATAATATGCAGTGTGTGGGACGCGAGTCATGCGTGTGCTGGTGTGTTACCCTGGCACGGCGTGCGGCAGCGGAGGTGTGCTATAGCCTGTTTTTCTGCTCCCGTATCTGAGCCCTCGGGGGATGTGAACTGTACTGCCACCTCCTCTCACTGTGGCAGCTAGGCTCAGAGCTGTTAACACGACAGAGGCCCTAACCGGAGCTCAGAACAGGAGGGCGTTTTAAGAAGGGCCAGGAGTTGTTCCCTAGGCAGGTGACCAGAAGGGGGGGGGGAAACGAGTCCTAATTTTGAGCGTTGACTCTTGTCTGGCTTGAAGTATCTTGTTAGTTTCAAGTTTTATTAGTCCTATATACGGGATACAGTAATGTTTACTGAGTGTGTGTGTGTAACGAGGGATGTTTGACTAAGGCCAAGACGTTTTCTTGACGAGGTGACTTCACCAGGAAAGAATGTGGGCCCATGTCTTGATGAGTAATGGTTGTTCATTGTATTGTGTTGCAGGTACATGTGTGACGTATAGCAAGGGTTATTTATTGTGTTGATTGTGTTGCAGGTACATGTGTGACGTATAGCAAGGGTTATTTATTGTGTTGATTGTGTTGCAGGTACATGTGTGACGTATAGCAAGGGTTATTTATTGTGTTGATTGTGTTGCAGGTACATGTGTGAAGTGTGGGAAAGGTGTGTATGGAGCGGATAATGCTTGCCAGGCTCTGGACAGCCTCTATCACACACGCTGCTTCACCTGTGTGTCCTGTGGTGAGTTGAACACACACACACCTCTAGTTGACTGACTGATTGAACAACAGCAGAATGGTTAAACTGATATTTCACGCAAATTGCACATTGGTTCCTTATCCTGTAATCAGTCTACGGACAAGGCATGACAGCAATTCATGCTTTGGTTTTGTTTCCCAGGCCCTGTTTCCACATGCTTACGTTTTAGCTTTTGTGGCACAAATCCCATTCAAGTCATAGGACTGATATTAGATTTTTTTGCAAATCATGTCCAAATCATCCAAAAGTATCTAAAAATTGAGTCACTTAAAGATGAGCAAAAAATGCTAACATCGGTCCCATGACTTGAATGGGAATGGTGCAACAAATACTCAAATTATAGCATGTGGAAACTAAACCAAAGCATGGATTGCTGTTGTACCTTGTCCATAGACTGCATACAGGGTAAGGAAACCAATGTAATTTTGTAATTTGGGTGAACTTTCCCTTTAACTCAGCGGAAATGAAGCATTCCAAGCCAACTGCATCATCAAATCAAATGTAATTTGTTAAATGCGCCAAATACAACAAGTGTAGACCTTACAGTGAACTGCTTACTTACAAGCCCTTAACCAACAATGTAGTTTTCAGAAAAATACGTTTTAAGTAAATAAATAATTATATTATTTAGCTTTAAAACTGCAAAATTCTCTTAGATCCCAAGAGGCAGGGATATTATAATTGTATATTATAATTTATATATATACACACACACACATATATATATATATATATATATATATATATATATATATATATAATTAAAGAGCAGCAGTAAAATAACAGCAGCGAGGCTATATACTCTGTACCTGTTAGTCGAGGTAATTGAGGTAATATGTACATGTAGGTAGAGTTAAAGTGACTATGCATAGATAATAAACAGAGTAGCAGCAGTGTAAAATAGGGTGGGGGGACAATGCTAATAGTCTGGGTAGCTATTTGATTAGCTGTTCAGGAGTCTTAGACCTATACTTGGTGCTCCGGTACGGGAGCAGAGTGAACAGTCTATGACTACGGTGGCTAGTCTTTGACAATGTTTAAGGCCTTCCTGGTATAGAGGTCATGGATGGCAGGAAGCTTGGCCCCGGTGATGTACTGGGCCGTTCACACTACCCTCTAGAGCCTTGCGGTCGGAGGCCAAGCAGTTGCCATACCAGGCGGTGATGCAAACTTAATGGTGTTGCGGAGTCATGCCTGGCCGTGCAGTCATGAGTGAGCAGGGAGTACAGGAGGGGACTGAGAACGCACTCCTGAGGGGCCCCCATGTTGAGGATCAGTGTGGCAGATGTTGTTACCTACCCTTAACACCTGGGGGCAGCCCATCAGGAAGTCCAGGATCCAGTTGCAGAGGGAGGTGTTTAGTCCCAGGGTCCTTAGCTTAGTGTTAGTGATGAGCTTCGTGGGCACTATGGTGTTGAAAGCTGAGCTGTAGTCAATGAACAGCATTCTCACATAGGTGTTCCTTTTGTCTGGTGGGAAAGGGCAGTGCGGAGTGCAATATAGATGGCATCATCTGTGGATCTGTTGGGGCGGTATGCAAATTGGAGTGGGTCTAGAGTTTCTTGGTGATATGATAAACTCAGTTTGAACAATCATGCCACTCCATGAATGTGTTTGCAGTTAGTGACACACGGATGTATTTTTATGTGAATAAGTACCGTTTTAAATGCCGGTAATATCACAGAGGACACGGTATATAGTCAAAGCAAGGAAAACATCTGGGTAGGCCTGGCCTCCCTCTGTTCCTCTGTGGTCATTCATGTTTCCCTCTCTGTTAGGTCGCACCCTGAGAAACAAGGACTTTTACAACGTCAATGGCTCTGTGTACTGTAAAGAGGATTACATGGTAAGAGGGCAAGGCCAAAGATTCTCTCTCTCTTTTAGTTCCATTCCTGGATATCAGTGCAGTACATTTCTAAACAATGGCCTCCTAGACATTACAGCAAATTGCATTAAAGTTTTAAATAGTACTTTTCTATGGTATGATATAAAATCATATGTCAAATGTTCTCTCTTCTCTCCATACTTGTCAGTTCTCAGGGTTCCAGGCTGCAGCAGAGAAATGCAGTGTGTGTGGCCACCTTATCCTGGAACAGGTGTGTGTGTGTGTGTGTTTGTGTGTGCGTCAGCGACTCCTCAACATTCAAGCCTGTGTATTTTTGACCATGACCATAAAAAAGCTAAATGTTTCTGACCATGACCACAAAAAAGCAAAATGTTTCTGACCATGACCACATTTTCTAACCTTGTTTTCAAAAATCATTTCTTCACATTCCCCCATCTGTTTCGTCCATCAGATCCTCCAGGCAATGGGGAACTCTTACCACCCCGGTTGTTTCCGCTGTGTGGTGTGTTCCAAAGCCCTGGACGGAGTTCCCTTCACCGTCGACCACCTCAGCAACATCTACTGTGTCTCGGACTACAACAGGTGAGGCCGGGTGTCTTCAGTAGGTCAAACTGGGGGCGTTGACATACAGATGGGGGTCGACATTAATTCAATTGTCAAGTTGTTTATGGTCAGAGGATAATACTCAGTTTATCACACAGTTTGTTAGGTTTGTACATTAGTAGTACATTACATTTCTAGGTCTACATGTCGTTCTATTCTGCCATTGGAACTCTTGTTGCCCCGCAGAACGTTTGCTCCTAAATGTGCTGCCTGCTTACAACCCATCTTACCTGCTGAGGTGAGTGTCTCGTTTCATTCAATGCGTTTGTTGTTTGTTGCGTATCATGTAGTTAGACAATACTGCATGCCACTCAAATGTCCAACTACACTATTTATGCAAAAGTATGTGGACGCCCCCTTCAAATTTGCGGATTGGGCTATTTCAGCCACACCCGTTGCTGACGGGTGTGTAAAATCTAGCACACAGTCATGCAATCTACTTAGACAAACATTGGGAGTAGAGCTGCCCCAGGCAACTTTAAGCGCTGTTATTGTGAAGTGAATACGTCTAGGAGCAACAACGGCTCAGCTGCAAAGTGGTAGGCCACAAAAGGCAGAGCAGCCGCACACAAGCCTAAGATCACCATGCGCAATGCCAAAGCGATGGATGGAGTGGTGTAAAGCTCGCTGCCATTGGACTCTGGAGCAGTGGAAACACGTTCTCTGGAGTGAAGAATCACGCTTCACCATCTGGCAGTCCATTGGACAAATCTGGGTTTGGCGGATGCCAGGAAAACGCTACCTGCCCCAATGCATAGTGCCAACTGTAAAGACTGGTGGAGGAGGAATAATGGTCTGGGGCAGTTTTTCATGGTTCGGGTTAGGCCCCTTAGTTCGAGTGAAGGGAAATCTTAAAGCTACAGCATACAATGACATTGTAGATGATCCTGTGCATCCAACTTTGTGGCAACAGTTTGAGGAAGGCCCTTTCCTGTTTCAGAACGACAGTGCCCGTGTGCACTAAGTGAGATCCACAGAAATGGTTTGTCAAGATCGGTGTGGAAGAACTTGACTGGGCCGCACAGAACTGACCTCAACACCACCGAACACCTTTGGGATGAATTGGAGCACCGACTGTGAGCCAGGCCTAATCGCCCAACATCAGTGCCTAACCTCTCTTATGCTCGTGGCTAAATGGAATCAAGTCCCTGCAGCAATGTTCCAACATCTAGTGGAAAGCCTTCCCAGAAGAGTGGAGGCTGTTATAGCGGCAAACAGGGGACCAACTCCATATTAATGCCCATAATTTTGGAATGAGATGTTCAACTAGCATGTGTCCACATACTTTTGGCCATGATTGTGGTGCACTAATCTCACCACCGCTGTTTTGTTACAGGGCAGCGAGGAGATACTCCGGGTGATGTCTATGAACAATGATTATCACTTTGAGTGCTACCACTGTGAGGTTAGTACAGCCTTCATCTAATATTAACAACACCTGCTACGTAATGTGGTCAGTCTGTACCCGTGTTCATTGAGAGTGAGCAGGCTTTTGTTCCAGCTGTGCAATAACACACCTGATTCAACTAATCTAGGGCTTGATAGTTTAATCAGGTGTGATAACTGTACTGGAACAATACCCAGAACATCCTGCGAGTCACCGGGACTAGGGTTGAAAAACTCCGACCATAGTAGTGTACTGTTACTGTATGTACTTTATGAAGAATTATACCTGAACTCAGATCAGAAGTAATGTTCTCTCTCCATGTCTGTTTTATTCCTCAGGAATGTGGGAAGCAGCTCTCGGATCAGCAGGGCTCCCAGTGCTTCCCTCTGGACTCTCATCTCCTCTGCCATTCATGTCACATGACCCGGGTGTGCGCCTCATAACATTTCCTCTCACAACACAACTGAGGAAGGAACTCTGTGCATAAAACATTCCCTTTTCTTTCTCACACAAACTATTTCTTTCTCTCTATTGCACACCAAGATATGGGTTTGCTCTGATGTTTGAATTTCATGTGTGAGACAAGCTCACATGAAAACGCTGGTATAAGATGTATTTTATTTACCGTTTTGGTCCAGAGTTTGACACAATAGCACCAATGTCTTAGATCCAGGGATGGGTCGGTTACTTTCTAAATGTAATCTATTAGTTATCTGTCAAATTGTAGTCAGTAACAACTTTTGGATTACCCAAACTCTAACGTAATCTGATTAGTTTGTTACTTTTAGATTACTTTCCCCTCAAGTGACACCCTGCCTCCGTTTTTGTAAAACACTGAGGGATGGCCCTGGCGAAATGAAACCACTCTAAGATTAATAGACAGAGCCAATTTTCCAATGTTTTTATACAAGAAAAAATACCAATGTTTTGAGGCTATAATGTTTACAAACATTGGGGGAAAAACAAGTTTACAGTATTTTGGGTTATCATGGCATGTGATAGTTGAACTAAGCCCATGAACCATTTATAATTTATATTAAAGAATCAATGGGTATATACGGTATCATTAATTTATAAATCCAAAAATTGAGGTAGCAACTACAGACTTACCCTTTGTCTATCAAAAGTGCGCGAGTCCATTAGGCCTATGGATTATTTTTTTATCAACACTAATTAGATTGAGCAATAAAAGCCCTATTCGTGGTCTTAAATTAAACTTGTTTTTGACTGTATTGAGCACAATACCACAGGAGTTTAGAACACCCTCAAACTTAAATTCCATAAACTGGGATCTGCAGTATGCAACTGTTACAAGAGAGCATTTTTCACTGGCTATCCACTGGTTGCAAAAACTGATTGAAAAGGCAGTTTAAACTTTTTCAGTTCAACCATTATTGGGTTCAAATACACATACATTTGAACAGCCATCTACAACAACCACAATCCGTACGGCGATAATAGCTAAATGAGAGAGCTGCAGTGTGATTCACAATAATGTAGATAGATAAGTATTCTTATCGCCCGTAGGCTAAACCACTGCTGTCGTCCTTACCTCCCAAGCATTTCTTAAAGTTGAATAATCTTTGAATGCTGACAGCAGTCGCAACATTGGACTGTAGCCTACAAAGCCTATTCCCTTCTCTTTTCCCGCGATCCATCAAACATTTGGTACGTCGTCACAGTGGCCTCTGACTTGTGGTCAGACTCGTTTAGGCGGATCAAACTTAAACTTGCACCTTTTTTCAATTATGATTTAAATGTCATTGAGAAAACAAAAAGGTGTCATTTTTTTGTTGTTGCAAACAGCCTTTCTGAATTTAAAAAGACTAGAAGTAATAATCTTGCTGGTAATTTAATGGATTCGTTTTTGTAATCCGTTACACCCCAATCCGGTTTAGATCAAACCCCTGTATGTCCGGGGGCAAGTTCATTAAGGCGCACACGTTTGGCAGAAGATGAAAATAACTATTTCTTTCTGGGCAAGTTGAGCATTTTCTTCAGTTGTGTGCCTACTGAACACCACCCAGGTGCAACATAATGAGTCCTGCCATTCCGCAGACCATCACTGTACCAGACTGGGAGAAGAATATAGCCGGGTCCAAGATCAGTTTATGCAGTCTCGGCAACTCTTATGGTAATTGTCACGGCATAGTTTGGCATATCTGGGACCAGGCTAAGAAGAATACACCAAACTATGGTTTTGTTTTTACCACCCAACCATGTGCTATAGAATAAGGGATTTATCGATCTGGTTAACCTGTTTTTGTATTTAACCATCACTAGCAAACAATTTGCACTTAAAATTTGACTTGTTTACCCGTAAGATATTTTGTAAGTGTTTCTTCTTGTAAAAAAATAAAACATTCCTGTATCGGTTGTAATTAATAAATATTTTCCTTTGTGTGTCTTAACTTTTGAGGTAGTCTTTATTGCAGTTACAATCTTTGGCCAGAAGGTGGAAATCAAACCTAGTATCCGTGTGTGTGTGTATATAAAATACACACACAAAAGTTAGATTCCAGGCTCTACCGTGACCGGGAGACCCATGAGGCAGTGCACAATTGGCCCAGCGTCGTCCGGGTTCGGGGAGGGTTTGGCCGGCAGGGATGTCCTTGTCCCATCGCGCACTAGCGACTCCTGTGGCGGGCCGGGTGCTGTGCACGCTGACACCGTCGCCAGGTGTATGGTGCTTCCTCCAACACATTGGTGCGGCTGGCTTCCGGGTTAAGCGAGCATTGTGTCAAGAAGCAATTTGGCTTGGTTGGGTTGTGTCCCGACCTTGATCTCTCCCGAGTTCATAAAGAAGTTGCAGCAGATGAGACAAGACTAACTACCAATTGGATACCATGAAATTAAGAAAAAAAACTTGAAATGCTGTTCTTGTGAAACTCCATATTAATGCCCATGATTTTGGAATGAGGTGGTCGATGAGCAGGTGTCCACATACTTTTGGCCATGTAGTGTATTCATATAATTGACTAATCTCCCGAATAAGCAATTGTTGAACATGAACAACATTACAAAATGTGACTTGAGATACTATATTAAAGAATGCGCTGACAACATTTAAACTTTTACATTTATTTTGAATTCTTTGTACATTCAGCACTTACAGGAGAAAAAAAAGAGCCAAATAAGATTCAGTTTCAAACAAATTAAAAACAATATTAAAACAGTAATAATCTAAGTTAAACTCATCCGATGTCTGATTCATTTACAAAAAGAACTGGGAGGGTAGAGGGTACACTGAGTGAATAAGAAGGAAGAGAGCAAGAAAGGGATAGTTTCACATCGTGCCACACGGATTCTCTCAGTGCGTTTGGACCCCCCCTACCCAAACAACCTAAAAAGAACCGTATACATGCCAAGTGTGCGCAAATGAAATCAGTCCCCCACCCAACACAAAAATGTCCCTACCCCTCTGACAAGGCAAAAAGATAGTTTCCTAATTTTCTTAAACATATGCTGCTTTCAGTGTAATGACACATTAACCAACTTTAACCTTAGTGTGTGGAGAGAGGGAGAGCAGAGCACCACCACACACACACACTAGAACACACAAAAACCATCCAAGGCTGAGATTTACATGATTCATCATAATAAAACGTCAAAGCAGAAAAAATAACCTTCACATGACCCTACAAAGAGCCTTGGTACCGGTCGTAGAAAAAATAACTTCACTGGATTTTGAAATACTAAAATTGATTCTAGAACACATTTGGGGGTTGGTAAACTGGGCTGCTATTTTTAAATGGATTATTACAGGGAAGAGTCTTATTACTGTGTGCCCGCAGAGATTGGTGGAACAAGACTCGGCCTCGAGGCAAACCTCCACCCTTTATTTCCATTTCTGGTTCAAATGCATGAGAATTTCCAGAGCTCAGAATAGGCCTCTGGACTGCTTCGTATGAGAAGCTTGAGACAGATGAGACAGCTATAGGAGGAAGAGGGAGAGCGAAAATGTCACCATATCTATTCCCTATATAGTACACTACTTTTGACGGGGGCCATCATATAGGAAATAGGGTGCCATTTTGGAGGCAGACATTTTTCGGTTCACTAAACTATCAACATGTGACCAAAGTCCATACATGTAGATTTTTATGGTCATGTGAGAGACAGACAGCATTACTGAGTGAGGATTTGGGGTTTTCTAAATAGGAGTCTCCCTGGCCCAAAGGACAGGATAGCCAGAAGAGGAACAGCCTGTTAACCTGAAGACTATGGAAGTGGTTTTAATGTAAAGGAGGGGGACTAGAAATCTCTTTCTGCTGTGTTCCAATTGTATGTTGAATGAGGGACTGCATCCATCCTTTTTTCCTCCTCCCCATCTCTCTCACTCCGTCAAACTGAACACTCAACGGCGTTTGTCACGGGGGTTGCTACGGCTACGGGAGCGTCGGAACCCAGCAGAGGGTTTAGTATCAGGACCTCTGGGTCTGAATCCACCACTGTCCCTCCTCTTCTCCGCCTCTCTCTCCCTCCCACGCTCCCTCTCTCCCTCAGATCCCCGGACACTCACACTTCCAGTGCTTACCGCAGCTCCTCCCTCCTTCTCTCTGCTTTTAATTCTCTCCTTTCTCTCCTCCTCTCGCTTCTTGTCCTCCTCCTCCTGCTGTTCTTTCCGCCTCCTCTCTCGTTCTTTCTGTCGCTCTTCCCGTTCTTTTCCCCTCTGGTTTGCCTAGGGATGTGAACAAAAGTCATTAATGACAATAAAACACTCCCATCAAGTTGTTGCATGATGATGTGTGTGTGTCTCTTACCTGTTCTTCAGTGAGAGGGAGCCAGTATATACAGGGAGCTGCTTTGGTCTTATTGAAGAGGTCGTCTAATAATTTGGCAGGAGGCTCATCTGTTGGAATGGATGAAAATGGAGGAGAGGGAGACAGAAAGATGGTGAGTTAACATCGTAATAGCTATAGGTTACAAACAGCTTAGATATTAAAACATGCATAGGGAGGACAAGAGACTCCCAACTCCTCTCACCCTTTTTGTCTGTCTTTTTTTCCCTGCCGTCCCTCTCCTTCCGCCTTCTCTCTCTATCCAGGGAGCGAGATCTCCTCCCCCTCTCCCTCTCCTCTCCTGGTTTGCCTCCGAAGTCTCGAACCTTGTCCCGGTCCCACTCACGTTCCGCCCTGGTCCTCTCCCGGCGTTCCATCTCCCTCTCTCTCTCCGCCCACTGGTCCCGCACACCTCCGACCACGCCGCGGTCCCCGCGCCCGTCCATCAGAGGGGGCAGCACGCCCGGTCTGACTTTGGGACCTCCAGGACCCACACCAGGCTGGGGGCGGTGCTCCTCTCTGGGATCCACGGCCAGTAGGCCTCTGTGAAAGTCCAGCTAGAGAAGGGAGAGAACGAGGGGAATAAAGGATGAATGAGAGGAAAAGAGGGTGAATGATTTTTAGACAGGCAGTGTTTTATCACTTTAAAATGTAAAAACTTGTTCCTTGGATGGATAAGAGAGGAAGGGCTTTGTTAAATCATAATTTACACAATAGATCTACACACCATAGATTGAACATAGATCTACACACCAAGCGCCAGCTATTTTCCCCCCAAGTTAGTTTATGTAGATACCCATTAGTCCATCAGAGCTAATATTCCTATGTTCCTAGTGTTTACTAGTACTAGTCCAGTTGTTCCCTGTTGGGTGTGAAAGGGTTGGACAGAATTACCTCGTTCTGCTCACAGAAGTCCACACTGAGGACCTTAGGGTTGCTTTGGGGCCACTTCACCCCGTGGAGCGCAGCTCGTGTGGCCACAGCCTCCTCTGTGCTGGAGTACTGGGAGGAAAGAGAGAGAGAGCGAGAGAGAGGTCAAAGAACAATGACCAGTTCTTTGAAAAACAACAGTGTGATGTGCGTGGACTGTCAAAGCCATCAGTTTCTCTAGTCCCAATTAAGTAATTTGGGAATTAATTATCTGACCGACTTGACAATGATAGTGAGAGACAAACTGGTATGAGAGAGAACGAGACAATAACAGTTACTCACAGTGACGTAGCAATGAGACTTGATCTTGTCGATCCAGAAGCCATCCTCTACCACTGAGCCTGTCCTGTTCAGCAGCTCCTTCAGCTGCCCCAGGGTGAAAGGTCGCACCTAATGGACAGGAGAGAGGTCATAGGTCAGTCAGGGCCACAGGTCACTCAGTTCATGATGTTGATTCAAGTTAGAAGTTGCCCTTTTGCACAGATCTAGGAACCATATATCCTAACCTTACCCATTAGGGAAGAAAATGTTAAACTGATCAGTGACTAGGAGCAACCTTATCCCAAGATCTACTTTTATATATGCTATACACTCAAATGAGTGTGTTAAAGACAATGCTCTGAACTCACCAGGTTACAGACGTGGACGATGTTGGAGACTTTGCCTCTGGGCGGAGAGGGCTGTTTGGCGGTGCGAACCGGGTCGTCGATGGTGACAGACACACCTGACTTCTGCTGGCTGATGGAGCGACGCACCAGCGTATCACTGGGAGTGACTGAGGGAGAGAGATTGATTTGAAGAGAAAGGGACAAACAAGGGGAACAGGGCAGGAAGATAAAGTGGCTAGAAAGAAGTGTCATATTAGCCGGAGAGACTTGGGAGACAGCGTTACACTTCAGAACTGTTGTGCGTTACCTTTCTTAGCATCGGTGTCGTGCGTAGCGGAGGACTGAGACTCCATGGTGTCTTCTGAGTAGCTGTCCTTCCTCTTCTCTTTCTGTGTCCGCTCTCTGTCATGCTCCTGTTTCTTCTCCTCCTCCTCCTCCTCCTCTTCATCTTGTTCTCCCTGGCCATTCTCCTGGTTTTCACTTGGGACCACCTATGAATGGAGAAGTGACAACTTAATCACTATACAGCTCAAGTGTGTAAGAATAAATGTTGGCTTGTCGATAAAAAGAAAACTCGGTCTCCGTCCTCACACGATGCTCGTTCCCGATGCTCGTTCCGTGGGTAAGCGAATGCTCCTACCACTGTCTTTCCCATGCATCTTCAACCAGTGTTTAGGCTTACTGCCCAGCATATACCTTGTATCAACAGCACTGGCTTATGCTAGACAGAAATAAACACCCCAAAGCTCAATGTGGAAGAGGAATATGTATCAAACGCTACACTCCATGAACTCGATCAACAAAGAGTTGGATAAAGATCCCCCCCCAAAAAAAGTCTGTCCTGCAACTCTTTATGGATTCTACCAACAAAGGGGTTGATGATTTGTTTAAGGATGTCATGGAATTTAAACAGTTGAGTTCACGCAGTCAGAGGTGGAGGAGCTAAAGGGCGTGAATGTCACCATTTAGCAATTTTCCAAACACTTGACAAGCATTCTTCCAAAAGGAGACCTCGAAAACCGATAGAGGCACAAAAACATAAAAAATAAATCAATTTAAAAAAAGATGGAATTGAGGATGTTAAGACTGAAACTTGGCATGACACCGAAGTTAAGGGCAAGAAACCCCTGGCAGATCAACTCAAACTGGAGATGTGGAGTGGAGATGGAGAGGGCGATTAGGAATGGCACTTTCTTCCCTGATGGGCGGCCCAGATCTATAGTGGCGAAAATGCTCATGTTCAAAGACAAGGAGGAGATTCTCAGGAGAGCCAAGTGCCTGAAGGAAACCATAAATGAAGACTTCTCTGAAAAAGGTACGCCTCAAAAGAAAGGAAGTGCTGCCACGACTAATTGAAGAACAAAAAAAAAGGCCAAATTGGAAAACCACTGATGGAAATCCTGTGGATTGCATTAAGGAACATTTCCCTTCTCTGCTTCAGTTTGATCCTCCTGATGTAATGGAGGTAATTGGTAACTTAAAGATATCAGCAGCAGCCTCTAATGTATATCTTCACCAAATCTATGCAAACTGGTATTGTTCCTAAAGATAGACCATTTTCTAAAGTTATCCCCCTCTATATAATCTGGGGATCCAAGATCTTTTGCAAATTATCCCCCAATATCTGTAATACTATGTTTTTCTAAAATCCTCAGAATTGGTATATAAGAAAATGTTGAAACATTTAATTAACACTTCTGTATGAGCAACAATATGGTTTTCGTAAAAACTACTCCAAAGATGGCTCGTTTGCAACTTGTGGATAAGATCTATACAGCCCTTAATGAATATATGCTTTGGCATCTTTTTAGATTTATCCAAAGCGTTGACACGGTTGATCAGGAAATATTACTTTCTAAATTGCATTACTACAGTTTTCATGATAATACATATCATTGGTTATATAGTTATGTTTATGATAGACCAATTTGTTTATGCAAACAGCTGTGCATCTACCAGGGCCAAGATACGATAACTAGGCCTTTGTTGTTCCTAATGTATATCAATGACTTTGCTGCTTTCTACCATTCTCTTTGCTAATGATACCAATTAGATTTTATCACACAGTCATTTTGATTCACTAATTAATGAAGCCAACTCAGATATGGCTACATTTTCTGAATGTTTCAGATAGATTTTTAAAAATGTAAAAAACATTAAAAAAGATCATTTAACTACTGTATTCTCCAGAATCTCAATTGGTGGGAATGAAATGGAACAAGTCACATCCACTAGATTCCTCAGAGTCTAATTGATGAAAGTTACCTTGAAAAGATCATTCAATTTGTCTGCAGTAGAGGTCGACTGATTAATCGGAATGGCCGATTAATTAGGGCCGATTTCAAGTTTTCATAGATTTGTTTTTACATCTTTATTTAACTAGGCAAGTCAGTTAAGAACACGTTCTTATTTTCAATGACGGCCTAGGAACCGGTGGGTTAACTGTTCAGGGGCAGAACGACAGATTTTTACCTTGTCAGCTCGGGGATTCAATCTTGCAACCTTACAGTTAAGTAGTCCAATGCTCTAACCACGTGCCTCTCATTGCACTCCACGAGGAGCCTGCCTGTTACGCAAATGCAATAAGAAGCCAAGGTAAGTTGCTAGCTAGCATTAAACTTATCTTATAAAAAACAATCTATCAATCATAATCACTAGTTAACTACACATGGTTGATGATATTACTAGTTTATCTAGCGTGTCCTGCGTTGCATATAATCGATGCGGTGCGCATTCACGAAAAAGGACCGTCGTTGCTCCAATGTGTACCTAACCATAAACATCAATGCCTTTCTTAAAATCAATACACAAGTATATATTTTTAAACCTGCATATTTAGTTAATATTGCCTGCTAACATGGATTTCTTTTAACTAGGTAAATTGTGTCACTTCTCTTGCAACAGAGTCAGGGTATATGCAGCAGTTTGGGCCGGCTGGCTCGTTGCTAACTGTGTGAAGACTATTTCTTCCTAACAAAGACAGCCAACTTCACCAAACGGGGGATGATTTAACAAAAGCGCATTTGCGAAAAAAGCACAATCGTTGCACGACTGTACCTAACCATAAACACCAATGCCTTTCTTAAAATCAATACAGAAGTATATATTTTTTAAACCAGCATATTTAGCTAAAAGAAATCCAGGTTAGCAGGCAATATTAACCAGGTGAAATTGTGTCACTTCTCTTGCGTTCATTGCATGCAGCGTCAGGGTATATGCAACTAATTTGCCAGAATTTTATGTAATTATGACATAACATTGAAGGTTGAACAATGTCACAGCAATATTTAGACTTACGGTTGCCACCCGTTAGATAAAATACAGAATGGTTCCGTATTTCACTGAAATAATAAACGTTTTGTTTTCGAAATTATAGTTTCCAAATTCGACCATATTAATGACCAAAAGCTCGTATTTGTGTGTGTTATGTTATAATTAAGTCTATGATTTGATATTTCATAGCGCAGTCTGACTGAGTGGTGGTAGGCAACAGCAGGCTCATAAACATTCATTCAAACAGCACTTTCGTGTGTTTTGCCAGCGGCTCTTCACTGTGCTTCAAGCATTGAGCTGTTTATGACTTCAAGCCTATCAACTACCAAGATTAGGCTGGTGTAACCGATGTGAAATGGCTAGCTAGTTAGCGGGGTGCGCTCTAATAGCGTTTCAAACGTCACTCGCTCTGAGACTTGGAGTGGTTGTTCCCCTTGCAAGGGCCGTGGATTTTGTGGAGCGATGGGTAACGATGCATCGAGGGTGGCTGTTGTCGATGTGTTCCTGGTTCGAGCCCAGGTAGGGGCGAGGAGAGGGATGGAAGCTATACTGTTACACTGGCAATACTAAAGTGGCTATAAGAACATCCAATAGTCAAAGGTATATGAAATACAAATGGTAGAGAGAAATAGTCCTATAAATACTATATTAACTACAACCTAAAACCTCTTACCTTGGAATATTGAAGTCTCATGTTAAATGGAACCACCAGCTTTCATATGTTCTCATGTTCTGAGCAAGGAACTTAACAGTTAGCTTTTTTACATGGCACATATTGCACTTTTACTTTCTTCTCCAACACTTTATTTTTGCATTATTTAAACCAAATTGAACACGTTTCATTATTTATTTGAGGCTAAATGGATTTTTACTGATGTATTATATATAAGTTAAAATAAGTGTTCATTCAGTATTGTTGTAATTGTCATATTACAAATAAATAAATACAATTTTATTTTAATTTAAATATTTGGTCCTCCAATAATCGGTATCGGCGTTGAAAAATCATATTTGGTCGACCTCTAGTGGCTAAGTGATGATATATTTTGGTATCATCAGAAAGATTAGCGGTTTGGTTCATCAGGCTTGCATCCTAACTCTATACTACAGTTTAATTTAAACATGTCTAATTTACTGTAATATTGTCTGGGCCCATACATATACCTCCTACCTACACAAATTACTCATTACAAAATACATTTGCAAGACTAGCCACCTCTAATTACCTGGCTCCATCTGAGCCTTTGTTTAAGAAACTCAACATCTTGTCTATTTACGATATTAATGTACTCCAATTATGTACTTTAATCTACAAATGCTCACACCTCACAGTTGACCTAATCCCTTCAATGGAATCTTCCAGGTTCATTCTGAAAACCATCTACATAACAAAGACACTGTGATAACCGTCACCCTCCCCACTGCCACACCTGACTTAGTCAATTCTCTATCAGATACAGAGGTACCATACTCTGAAATTCTTATCTTCATATTGCCAAAATCTCACCATCCCTCAATAACTTCAAGTGAAGACTGGGGGTCAGCCTGATGCACCAAACTACCCAGTAATCCCCTCCATCTAGCCTAATTCTCACACACAATCAAACGTTTTTCTTGTATCCTGAGTATATCATGTACAATTATAATTAATATGCTTTGTTTAACTGATTGAACAAACTTTTTTTTAAACTTATAAATGCACTTTGGTGCAAATAAATAAAAACAAAACCTAGTTTTAAATGTACTATATATACCAATATCACTCCAGATATGATCAATTTATGGTGGTGCAATTACATTGAATGGCCCACAAAGTAATGTTGTATACATATCTGTGGTACACACATATGATATACACCTATGTGGCAGCTAGCCTAGTGGTTAGAGCGTTGGGCCAGTAACCGAATCCCTGAGCTGACAAGGTAAAAATCTGTCGTTTTGCCCCTGAACAAGGCCGTTATAACCAACTGTTCCCTGGTAGGCCGTCATTGTAAATAAGAATTTGTTCTTAACCTCTTGAATCTAGGGGGTACTATTTTCATTTTTAGAAAAATAACGTCCCTAAAGTAAACAGCTATTTTGTCGGGACTAGATGCTAGAATATGCATATAATTGACAGCTTAGGATAGAAAACACTAACATTTCCAAAACTGTACAAATATTGTCTGTGAGTATAACAGAACTGATATTGCAGGCGAAAGCCTGAGAAAAATCCAATCAGGAAGGGACTCTTATTTAGAAAGCTCTGCGTTCCTATGCGTCCCAATTGAGCAGTGAATGAGATCAACCAGATTCCCTTTTCTATTCCCTAATGTGTCTAGTGTCACAATACATAGTTTAAGGCTTTTATTTTTGAGAAATGAGCCTGAACATCAACATTGCGTCAGTGGTCAGCTAAGTCTCTCAGAGTGTTTTGTGCGTAAAGGACAAATGCGGCCATTGTTTCTCTCTATCCTACTAAGAAGCCACCAGTCCCGGTTGATATATTATCAAATAGATATTTGAAAAACACCTTGAGGATTGATTATAAACAACGTTTGCCATGTTTCTGTTGATATTATGGAGCTAATTTGGAATATTTTTCAGCCGTTGTAGTGACCGCGATTTCCGGTCAATTTCTCAGCCAAACGTGAAGAACAAACGGAGCTATTTCACCTACAGAAATATATTTTTGGAAAAAATGAACATTTGCTATCTAACTGGGAGTCTCGTGAGTGAAAACATCCGAAGCTCATCAAAGGTAAACGATTTAATTTGATTGCTTTTCTGATTTTTGTGACCAGGTTGCCTGCAGCTAGCTAGTCATAATGCTATGCTAGGCTATCGATAAACTTACACAAATGCTTGTCTTGCTTTGGCTGTAAAGCATATTTTCTAAATCTGAGATGACAGGGTGATTAACAAAAGGCTAAGCTGTGTTTCAATATATTTCACTTGTGATTTCATGAATAGGAATATTTTCTAGTAATATTTATGTCCGTTGCGTTATGCTAATTAGTGTCAGTTGATGATTACGCTGCCGGACCTGGGATGGGTAGTATCAAGAGGTTATTAACGGACTTGCCCAGTTAAATAAAGGTTCAATATTTTGAATTATACAGTAGCCTATTAAAGTGGGTCTGATCCACTCCCCAGGCCCCTTTCCCCACCTGTGTGACAGTGCGTCTGATCTTGAGGCCCTTGTCCAGGCCCTGGTCCTCCCTGGTGGTGTCCTCGTCCCCAGACAACTGGATGTCATCAGGGTGGAGATCCACCACAGCATCCTGACTGGGCTTGATGTCTGGGATCAGAGACTGGTAGGAGAAGGGGAGAAAGGAGGTCAATGAGTCTGAATATAACAACTTTGAACCCATGTTGTGTCTGAATTGAAACAGGGATTTTTAGGGTGTTCTTTTCTTCTTCAGATTGTGTGCCTGTCTGTATGTGTGTGTGCTGCCATGTACAGTACCTTGAGTGAGTCTGTGGTGATGCTGATGGATGGTTTCTTGGCGTTGACGGCCGTGCTGGATCCCCACCTCCTCTTCCGCCCAGCAGCGGTCCCGGACTCTGCCTCCCCCCCTGCTGCTGCTGCTCCCTCTGGAGACGTCTTACTGCCTGCTGAGAGGATGAATAACATGGTAAGTATATATTTTTCACCTGCGTTCGAATACAACAGGTGTAGAGTTGTACAGTGAAACGCGTATTTACGAGCCCTTTCAACAAAGCAGAATTTAAAATGTAAGACAAATTAGCTTTAAAAAAAACTACTTTGACATAGTAACAATAAAAATACAAAAATATATACAAAAGGAGTACTGGTACCGTTGTACTGTAATTTAGCATGTTCGTAAGGATATTGTCTGCACAACATGAGAGGGATAATAAAGGAAGAATAAAAGTTACAAAAGGGAATACTGAATTACAGACATAAGAATAATGATAGTCTGAGGTATATCCTAAAGATTGATTCTATACATCATTTGACATGTTTCTACGGACTGTAACGGAACTTTTTGAATTTTCGTCTGCTCCTAGTGATCGCGCGTCGTGAGTTTGGATTACTGGGCTAAACGCGCGAACAAAGGGGAGGTATTTGGACATAAATGATGGACATTATCGAACAAAACAAACATTAATTGTGGAACTAGGATTCCTGGGAGTGCATTCTGATGAAGATCAAATGTAAGTGAATATTTATAATGCTATTTCTTACTTCTGTTGACAACACAACATGGCAGATACAGTGCCTTGCGAAAGTATTCGGCCCCCTTGAACTTTGCGACCTTTTGCCACATTTCCGGCTTCAAACATAAAGATATAAACCTATTTTTGTGACGAATCAACAACAAGTGGGACACAATCATGAAGTGGAACGACATTTATTGGATATTTCAAACTTTTTTAACAAATCAAAAACTGAAAAATTGGGCGTGCAAAATTATTCAGCCCCCTTAAGTTAATACTTTGTAGCGCCACCTTTTGCTGTGATTACAGCTGTAAGTCGCTTGGGGTATATCTATCAGTTTTGCACATCGAGAGACTGACATTTTTTCCCATTCCTCCTTGCAAAACAGCTCGAGTTCAGTGAGGTTGGATGGAGAGCATTTGTGAACACAGTTTTCTGTTCTTTCCACAGATTCTCGATTCGATTCAGGTCTGGACTTTGACTTGGCCATTCTAACACCTGGATATGTTTATTTTTGAACCATTCCATTGTAGATTTTGCTTTATGTTTTGGATCATTGTCTTGTTGGAAGACAAATCTCCGTCCCAGTCTCAGGTCTTTTGCAGACTCCATCAGGTTTTCTTCCAGAATGGTCCTGTATTTGGCTCCATCCATCTTCAATTTTAACCATCTTCCCTGTCCCTGCTGAAGAAAAGCAGGCCCAAACCATGATGCTGTCACCACCATGTTTGACAGTGGGGATGGTGTGTTCAGGGTGATGAGCTGTGTTGCTTTTACGCCAAACATAACGTTTTGCATTGTTGCCAAAAAGTTCAATTTTGGTTTCATCTGACCAGAGCACCTTCTTCCACATGTTTGGTGTGTCTCCCAGGTGGCTTGTGGCAAACTTTAAACAACACTTTTTATGGATATCTTTAAGAAATGGCTTTCTTCTTGCCACTCTTCCATAAAGGCCAGATTTGTGCAATATACGACTGATTGTTGTCCTATGAACAGAGTCTCCCACCTCAGCTGTAGATCTCTGCAGTTCATCCAGTGATCATGGGCCTCTTGGCTGCATCTCTGATCAGTCTTCTCCTTGTATGAGCTGAAAGTGTAGAGGGACGGCCAGGTCTTGGTAGATTTGCAGTGGTCTGATACTCCTTCCATTTCAATATTATCGCTTGCACAGTGCTCCTTGGGATGTTTAAAGCTTGGGAAATCTTTTTGTATCCAAATCCAGCTTTAAACTTCTTCACAACAGTATCTCGGACCTGCCTGGTGTGTTCCTTGTTCTTCATGATGCTCTCTGCGCTTTTAACGGACCTCTGAGACTATCACAGTGCAGGTGCATTTATACGGAGACTTGATTACACACAGGTGGATTGTATTTATCATCATTAGTCATTTAGGTCAACATTGGATCATTCAGAGATCCTCACTGAACTTCTGGAGAGAGTTTGCTGCACTGAAAGTAAAGGGGCTGAATAATTTTGCACGCCCAATTTTTCAGTTTTTGATTTGTTAAAAAAGTTTGAAATATCCAATAAATGTCGTTCCACTTCATGATTGTGTCCCGCTTGTTGTTGATTCTTCACAAAAAAATACAGATTTATATCTTTATGTTTGAAGCCGGAAATGTGGCAAAAGGTCGCAAAGTTCAAGGGGGCCGAATACTTTCGCAAGGCACTATCTGTTTGGGTTGTTTTGTCTGTACTCAGATTGTAGCACGGTGTGCTTTTTCAGTAAAGCGTTTATGAAATCTGACACAGCGGTTGCATTAACTGTGCATGCTCCTCAAACAATAGCATGGTATTATTTCATTGTAATTGCTACTGTAATTTGGACAGTGCAGTTAGATTAGCAAGAATTTAAGCTTTCTGACATGTCTATGTCCTGAGAAATTTTCTTGTTACTTACTACCTCATTCTAAGGACCCTGGTATTAAACATCTGCAACTGGATCCTGGACTTCCTGACGGGCCGCCACCAGATGGTAAGGGTAGGTAACGACACATTCGCTACACTGATCCTCAACATGGGGAACTCTCAGGGGTGCGTGCTCAGTCCCCTCCTGTACTTCCTGTTCACTCATGACTGCATGGCCAGGCACGACTCCAACACCAAGTTTGCCTGTAGGGACGAGCACAGAGACCTGGCCATGTGGTGCCAGGACAACCTCTCCCTCAACGTGATCAAGACAAAGGAGATGATTGTGGACTACAGGAAAAGGAGGACCGAGCACACCCCCAGTCTCATCAACAAGCTGTAGTGGAGCAGGTTGAGTGCTTCAAGTTCCTTGGTGTCCACATCAACAAACTATCATGGTCCAAACACACCAAGACAGTCGTGAAGAGGGCACAACAAAGGCTATTCCCCCTCAGGAGACTGAAAAGATTTGGCATGGGTCCTCAGATCCTCAAAAAGTTCTACAGATGCACCATCGAGAGCATTCCGACGGGTTGCATCACTGCCTGGTATGGTAATTGCTCAGCCTCCGACCACAAGGCTCTAGAGGGTAGGGCGTACGGCCCAGTGTAACATTGGGGACAAGCTTTCTGCCATCCATGACCTCTATACCAGGCAGTGTCAGAGGAAGGCCTTAAAAATTGTCAAAGACTCCAGCCACCCTAGTCATACACTGTTCTCTCTGCTACCACACGACAAATGGTACCGGAGTGCCAAGTCTAGGTCCAAAAGGCTTCTTAACATCTTCTACCCCTAAGCCATAAGACTCCTGAACAGCTATTCAAATGGCTACCCAGACTCTTTGCATTTTTCACTTAACACTTCTTTTTCTTATATCTGCACTGTTGGTTAAGGGCTTGTAAGTAAGCATTTCACTAAGGTCTACTACACCTGTTGTATCCGGCGCATGTGACAAATCCAATTTGATTTGCAATATTTATTTACAGACACTGTAGTAAACTAGTCTAATCATATTGAAGTTCATTTCCTTGGAACGATAACTGCCACATGATTCTCCGCCCATGCATAGTCACAAGGCAGCTTACTCCATTTCAATGAGGCGCACTAGAGCCCGCACGCCCAACTAGAAGGAGCGGTAGGCTACTGAACTTGTGTGTGTGTGTGAATAATGCAACAAATATGTGCTTTTAGGTCGATCTAGTTTAAACGCACACGAAGCAGAAAGACGTCCGTTTCCAAGAAATGTTTGTCCAAAAGTAGTCTTATGACCGCCCGTAGCATGAAAAATGCTTGACGCGTCGCAATGATCTGTCGGGACCCGCGGCCTGGAATGTATCTAGACTGATGTGATTATTTTCTACGGTCTAGATTAGAGGGGATCCAGTACAGGACAGGCAACAGTAAGCCAAACTGGTAATACTCACTGGTCAAGGAGATCTTGCGTGCAGCGAACGCTTTAGGAGTGGTGCTCTGGAAAGAGAGAGAGGATGTAACAGATACCCCAGGGGCGTGGGGTGAGATGAGACCCAGATACTGTGACAACATACTAAACACAGAGAGAGAGAGAGGTGGGGGATAGAGGGAGAGAACTGTCTGACAGGCTCCTATTAAACCACATAAGGAGAAGATGGGGGGGGCTTGGTCGATACAGAGGGAAACTCCAGACACGTTTGCCTCCACCTTTGTTCAAAGACACTGGAAGATTAAGACGAATGAATATGTTCCTACCGTGTGTAAGTGTAGCACTGCAACTTAATCACTAGACATCTAAAGTACACTCCTACTGGTGTGTGTTGGTGTAGGCACAGTGGTAATTCACAGAAAATCCTCCTACTGCGGTGTTGCTCTGGTGTGGGTGTAGTACCAACTGAGGACAAACCAAGTGCATAGAATATGCTATATAAAAGGGTCTAATTTAAGGCATCGGCAAGCTTTCCTCTGCTAGACTGTAGAGACCTGGTTGAGTATAAGACAGACTGACATTAACTGTATTAATGCATCTTTATGGAATCTGGGTCGGGGGTGATAATGTTCAGACCAGGAGGATACCCTTGTTAATGATGTCTGGCTCTTCTTGTGTGTGGTAAGCAGAAAGACTGACTATACTGTAACTCTATCTCTTTAATAAATCATATACTGAACTAAAATAAAATGCAACAGTATCTAAGATTTTTGATTTTTTACAGTTCATATAAGGAAATCCGTCAATTGAAATAAATAAATTAGGGCCTAAACTATGGATTTCACATGACTAGGAAGGGGCGCAGTCATGGGTGGGTCTGGGAAGGCATAGGCCCTCCCATTTGGGAGCCAGGTCCACCCACTGGGTATCCATGCCCGGCCAATAAGAGTTTTTCCTCACAAAAGGGCTTTACTACAGACAGAAATACTCCAACACCCCCCCCCAAGCGTGGTTACATGTGGTCTACGGTTGTGAGGCCAGTTGGACATACTTGAGACATCTGTGGCATCGGTTGTGACAAAACTGCACCTTTTAGAGCGGCCTTTAATTGTCGCCAGCAAAATGTGCATCTGTGTAATGATCATGGTGTTTAAGTCAGCTTCTTGATATACCACACGTGTCAGGTGGGTGGATGATATTGACAAATGATTAACATCCCTGTTAGTCAGCATTTTACACATTTGTGCACAACATAGAAAAAAGTTTGTGCGTATGGAATATTTCTGGAATCTTTTATTTCAGCTCATGAAACATGGGACGAACACTTCATATTTTGCGTTTATATTTTTGGTTCAGTATATATAGTCTCAGATGCAGAGGGGTTGGGTTAAATGCGGAAGACATTTCAGTTGTACAACTGTCGAGATGTCCCCCTTTCCCTTTCATTATGTACCTTACATGTTGTTGCCCTTAAAATGTACAAGGGCCTGTGTTGATGCCTAAACATCTACATACAATGTTGTGAGTCAGTGTTTGGGTTGTGACGGAGTGTTCAATGTCACAGAGGTGGAGGGGTGGGCGCTGGAGACCTCGTCTGTCAGACCAGAGACCCTGAGCAGGTCTAGGCTGATACTGTAGATCCAATTCAGTGGATGATTCAAACAAAGAATGGTGTTCTGCCAGGAAATGCATGCAGACACTTAGGATAGGCTACATATCAAATTAGGATATTTTATCAACTTGAAACTGCAGTAATCATGACAGTTTAAAAAAAGGTTTATATTGAGTTACACATAGCAAAATGAAGTCAATCCTCCTGTCTTGAAATGACCAAAGAGATCTGAGAAGAAACTATCTGACATTACTTAAGTTATTTAAAAAAGTAAAATACATCTCAAATAGAGAGAAAAATGACAAGTCATTTCCTGGTACCATCGACACCTGATTCCTCACTGGCTTGGCTATGGCCCAACCGCACGGCAGTGTGTACTGTATCTAGGCAACAAGGGTCCAATCAGAGAAGGCAGAGGAGTGAGGGCGGGACTCGATTTGAGTGTGCTGAATGGTGATTAGCCGGCAGGCAGGAAGTGATCTTAGCTTTGGACTTGTTTTTTTTTCTCGAACGAGAGGGGGAAGAAGGCTTTTCTCAACTGACTGGTGCTTTGCTTGATAAAGAGTCATTTTGCCTTTAGTTTGTGAGGCAAGGGATTCCTGAATGGTTGGTTTAGCGAACAAATATGGTTAGAAGGGGTCAAAACGTTTGAGGTCCCAATATAAACAAATTGGATCCCCTGATGTCATGACAGAATTTGTGTGACGTATAGACTTGCAAAGTTGCAGCTGAAAAGTCTGATGGTGTAATAACCAATAGTCCAATGAGACCACGGATTGAAGTTCACGTCCATAATGCCTCGAGTAGTTTTATAAAAAAGTTCAGTGAGGGAAGATGTTCTATAAATAGCTTTAAAAGTCTCTTACAGATGTCTGGACAAACACCCAGTTGTCAATTCAGAATGGAGGCTATAAGCACACAACCTGATGACGCATTCTGCGTGTGCACTGTAACCAGATTTGCCCCAATCTTTGATGCAGGTGAAAAGTTCAAATCAGATCCAGCAGTCTGATAAAGGCTGACCAGCCAATCAAGGCCCAGGTTGGCTGCTGGCCTGGCAGGTCAAGCCAATAGGAGCATTCAGAACAGGGGAAAGAGCCAACAAAAGGGCCCGCAGTAACAAAACAGTTCCATAAGTTCTTGCACTCAGAGGTTAATGTCTTTATGAGAAAATATGTAGTCCAAAAACATGTTAAGTCCATTTCAATAATCCACTTGAGTGTCTACATTGAAGACACATAGCTAGGAGAGGTGTCAGAAAAAGTCCACTTGGTGTCGTTTCCGATTATCGGTTTGGTCCTTATAATTGTGTAGGTGGTCCCAGTTCATTCAAGTCAATGAGGCAGAAATCATCTGCCTATTTACAGTCCTCTCAACCAGTAGGGGGCAGACTGGAAGGAAGACATGGGGATAAACAGCAGGAAGTAGCAGGACCTCTGGACTCATCTTGTCTGCAACGAGTCCGTAGTCCACTTTCTTTCTCTCGGTACGTGTGTGGAGAGTAGCTGTAGCTCCTCCACAAAATGGCGGAAGAAAGGGAAGGTGACAACAGGAAACAACGTCCCCCTCCCCCTCTCTCCACCAGGCAGTCCAGTGAATAGGCTTCCCTCCCCAGGGTTCTTGTGCTGGTTGTGGTTTCGTGGTTTGTTGTGTTTCTGCCGGTTTTGGCTGGCTCAGCTCGGGACATTGGTGAGTCCGGCTCAGGTCGTGGTTGGCCTAGGGTTGGGCTGGAGTTGAGGCTTTGGTCCCAGGGAGGACTCGCAGGCTCAGCCTCTGGTTCCGTGGTTGGCTCAGCACTGACCTGAAGGTTAGGCAAGGCCTTGGTGGTTCAGCTTGTCTGTATGGCTCAGCGCTGGTCTTGGCTGGAGGCTTAGAGGGGAGGCCTTGCAGGCTCTGGCTCTCTGGTTCTCTCCCTGAGGCTAACTCAGTGCGGTCAGATGTGATGTAGTAGTAGCTGTCACTCTGGGGCCTAGATCAGGTACAGCCGAGGCGCTTGGGCATAGCGGGGCAGAAGTTGGAGTAGTAGTAGCAGTAGTACGCAGGTACCATTAGGGACAATGGAAGAGGCATGGGCACCTTCGTAACAAAGCAATCAATGGGGTTTTAAAACAGCAGTCACACCAAGAGAGATAAAGAGATCATGGGAATGACAGAGATAAAGATGGACAGAGTCAGGCCAGAGAGAGCGCGAGGGGGAAAGAGAGCGAGATCATCAGTAGAGTGAGAAACAGAGGGAGAAAGAGTGAGAGCAAGAGTCAGTTGGGGAGAGAAAGAAAGAAAGCAGAGTCAGAGAAGGAAAGAGAAGGGGGAGAGTGAGAGACAAAAAGGAGGTAAAGAGAGAGGAGGGAGAGAGCCTTGATGCTCTGTCAGGGGCTATTACTCATGCAAACCCTGAGGTCATGGTCCCAAACACACACACGCACACGGTGAGGGTGAGCCATTTCAAAAGGGTTTATTTAGCTGAATACCAAATCACATTAGCTTATAATCTGCAATATGTAAAAGAGCAGAAAATTCTCTGAAGTTATCTCATGGTAGATCAATCAAAATGAGGGTCCTATTAGCCAAGGTGCATTGCTGGTTTACAGCAATGCACTCAAGTAGTCAAGGTTTTTGCTAATTCCAAAATGGAAAACCAAATACATTTAACTCTGCTTCCCTTTGATGGCTCTAATTATTATTACAAAACTGTGTATGGCCATTATAGGATTAGTGAAAATGTATGTATATTTATCTGAAAGTGAGTCCTAAGTGTGATAAGGAGGAATGTGACTGTAGATTAACTTAACTCACCCTCTCACAACCCCACACTGACACAGACACCCACACTGACCAAACAACATCGTGATGTGGAGCATGCATGCAGTCTGTGTGGAGTTAACATCTAATTTCACACCCCATTAGGGATGAACCGCCTGCAGTCCAGTCGCTTAGGCAACTGCTCTATGAAAATAATAAGTACAGAATAATGTGTGTGTATGGCACCTCTGTGTGGGAGTGTATGTTGCAAAGAATGGCTGTATCGAACTCCGTCAAAGGACGAGGAGAGGGGAGATCATTCAGTCCCATACCTATGAGTGTTTTAACTCTAAGCCATAGTTACAAGGGCGTTAGTATGGTCGTTCACTGTTAACCTTACACATACGGAAGTATCTGTCTATAACTGTGTCTGGGTCCCAAATGGCACCCTATTACCTCGAATGCACTACCTTTGATCAGAGCCCTATGGGCCCTGGTCAAAAGTAGTGCACTTTATAGGGAATAGGGTGCCATTTAGGACTCACAAGGTACCAGACATAAGCCATAGGATGAGGGTGGTTAGTTCCAGAAACATCCACTGACGGACCCCCCCTCCCCCCTGCTCCTAGTTCCCAACCCCTCCCTCTCAGCGGCCTTACCTCCTCCATGCAGCCCTCACTGTTCTGTGGGTCCCCGACAGGGGTGGGCTGGGTCTGGCCTGGGTCTGGCCTCTCCACCTCCATAGGGCCAGATGGCTCTGACAGGGAAGACTGCTTTACCTCCCTGGGGGAGAAAGAGGGAGGGAGAGAGTGTGGGGCAGAGAGAGAAGATTATCATACAAAGATCTGAATGAAAATGTCATAAATTCTAAACATAGATTACATCTGTGGTCTCTTGTCCTACCAACTCTCATTAGCCATGAAAATTGAAGAGACAATCCGGTACGAAGTAACTCAAATGTGTGTCCCTCGTTAAAAAGCAGAGAAGAGAAGATGGATGAGAGGCTACCTCTACCTCGGAGAAGAGAGCCGGAGACACAGAGGACAGATGGAGGACGAGAGAGAAGGGAAAGGTTGGTTAAGGCCAGTGATCTGGGACAGTGTACTATAAATAGCTTACTCACACCATCAAGCAGCCAACTGACACCCAGCGCCGGGGTCACAAATACACCTCAAAACATACATTGAGGTGATTATTTACAGGGTCATAACATCGCTGAGTGCCAACTGATTGGAAAACGTCAATATTGCATCCTCAAGCCTTCCACCTCCTCCACACTAAAACAAAGTCATTGTTACGCATGTGTCTCCTACCCCCTCAAAAAACATACACCTGCAATCTGAGACCTGTAAGGGGCTAGGGGCCAGATGTCTACTAGAACTCGACCCCAGTGGGGCAGCAGTGCAGGAGCAGCTGGTCCCTTAAGTGATCATTAAGAGTGTGTGTGTGTGTTGGGGGTAAGGAACTGCCCCTGTGTTTCACGAAGAGAGGCCCCTATTTTTTCAATTTCCTTTTTTTATCATTAATCCTTGCTCTACACATTCAGCGTTGATTGTACATGTGGTACCCGCATGAGACAGTCTCATCAACAGTAAGCCTTGCCAGTTGGGAAAAATAAAAGTATGTCACACCATAAGGGTACACGAAAACGACTTGATGGCCAACAGATGTCTTGTGTATTAATGATCTCCCATGGTGACACTTGCTCATTTAACATCACCACAACTCATCATCTCGCTTAACAATCTGACACCAGAGCCATATATTTATACATAGATGGTATCAGACAAAGCTATCTCAAGACAAAGGAGCATAAAAAACGACATGTGAAGTGGACAATTAAATCAGGAATACCCCCTGGATTCATGCATTATATTATCTATAGATTCATACCAGTGATACGTGTGATTTGAGATACACACACTGATTCATAAGGTGAGACGGGCAGCTTCTCTATCATTGAGATATATAAAATGGTCTCTAAACATACAATGGATTCACAGTGAGTGTAGGTGAGTTTTAGTACACACCAGAAAAACATGTTATGACAGTCAAGAGTAACGAGGAAGTCATTCGATGTTTAATAAAAATGAAACGCTGCTACTGCATGATTCTCACCATTACGCCTTTAATCAAATCACTACCAACTATACTACTTCTTTATCCGTGTAATAGATTTGGTAATCAAGATTTAAAACATGAGTTATCACGGAGTTACCCCGGTATCTCCCATCCCCTCCCCCAACACGAGGCCATCCGATCCACACCCCCCGTGGACGTGGAGAGCGAGACTCACGTGCACGTCGCATGTAACACAC
This sequence comes from Oncorhynchus nerka, assembly GCF_034236695.1. Classification (NCBI taxonomy): domain Eukaryota; kingdom Metazoa; phylum Chordata; class Actinopteri; order Salmoniformes; family Salmonidae; genus Oncorhynchus; species Oncorhynchus nerka. Next base: position 46,715,042 of record NC_088403.1, on the reverse strand, counting down.
TTCGTATGTAATAATCAAACGACCACGTCAATAGCTGACCATGACAACGCATGATACGACAGTTTAGCCATAATCCGAATATAAAAGGCACCAGACGGGCAGGTTGAACGAGGATTTGAGACATGACACAAGTGACAAGCTATCAGCGCGTTAGCGATGAAACCAAGGGTAACGTTAGCAGCTAGCAACGTAATGCCTAACCCTTCTCTATCTTACCCGTTTTTGTTGCCTTCTGACAGCATATTGCCGGGCTGGAACCCCCGACAGCCAACGCTCTATCGTAATTGATTACTCCGGTAAAGCGTGGATTAAAATCGAGGAGAAATCCTTATGCGGCTGCGGGGTTTGTGCACTGCGACGGTATCAGAGTAGCAATACACTCACGACGGCCATATTGGATAGCGAGCCGGGAGGGGAAATTAGTGTGAGGAGTGAGAGAGCGAGGACCCGTCTCTCTTCTCAGCCAAGGCAAAGAGGAAGAAGCGAGAGGGTTTACTCCACCCAAAACCAGACCACGAAAATAATACCACGAAATTGGAAATGTGTGTATACAGGTCAATGTGTAGTGTTTGACAACATCAAAAACCGACTATCAGAGTTGTGCCTCTTGTTCACACGCGTATCTGCCCTTATTGGCCAATATGATCCCACCTGATCTCGCCTGCCATCCATCTTTGAGGACAAGCACTTCCATTGTTAGAGTGGTCACTCGACCATCTTGTCAATAATAGATAATGGCCAAAGCCACACCGGCTGTGGGACTGCCGCATTGGGCGCCTGACAATAAATACGACTACCGCTACAATCTTTGCCGCTGCCTTGGATGTCCCAACTCTGACTTTACCAATTATGTAAATAAACCCTGTATTGCGAATGCTATGCATTGGTCAATTAGAGGCTTTGAAGACTCCGGTCGGCCATAATGGCGTGTTTCAAGGGCAAAATTACATGTATGTTGTTGTTGTAGTGGGGACAGTAACAGGACAAAAAAATATGTATGAAGGTGTCTAATAGATTTAGTGGCAAAAACAAATGTAGGCAATTTCAAAATATTTTTACAACGGTGGGGGAGTGGCAAGATGGAGCGGTGGCTTAAACAGCGCCCCCTGTCAGCCATCTATTGTATATAAATAATTGGACATTAACCAATTGGAAGTTGAAATGTAAAATGGTAGGAGTTAAGTGAAGAGTTGGGACGTCCCAAGGATATCGCTAAGCACTGACCGTTGCCCTTTTCTATAATATCTAGTCGTGTGAGTAAGCGATTTGACTGTTTACAACGCTGCTGGAGAAGCTAACGCTATATTGTAACAAATTCTACATTGGTCAGAAATGATCGCTCGAATCAGTTAAGTTTCCTTTCACGACCTCAAGCCAGAACGTTGAATAAAATGATAGTAGGAATGTTAGACTATATCCACAGGAAAGTATAACTACACAAATGTGTTAAAGCGCTGGTAGTGCGTTCAGATTTCACCGGATTTCTATCACGAAACGTATGTATACTTGCCGTGGACGTGTTTACATGGTTCTGCGCATGCTTCAGGTGATAGAAATCTGAACGCAATTTGAAAAATATGTAATTATTCTATCCGGTGCATATATTCTCACATTCCCGCCGCCAAAAGGACCAACTGGTAAAGTACAATACAATATAATTGTATTCAACTTTCTGGCACGTAGAAGTCTTGCGAGGAAACTTTCCTGATTCAAACGTTCATTTCTGTCAGACATAGAATTCAATGCAATTCAACGTCGGGTTTCCAGGCAAGGAGTAGTAGAAAACACATTAAAACCCATGAAACATATACTTCACTCATGGTCATTAATAGACATTCAAACGTCATGATGATGAGACAAGACACATACAGTATACTTCTGCGCACACACACATCCACACATGTTTTCTGATGGTGCTTCCTGCTTTTATTATAAATCATTAAACTCTCAATTTGCTACCTTGCGACGTCCATCCACTCCTGGAGTCCAATCCTCCACGGCTCAATGACCAGAATGAAGTGTTCAGCATGTGTTCAAGTCATCCAAAGACACATTCACATTGCAGACGAAAAAAATAATGGCGGCAGAGACGAGACATAGGGGGGAATAGAGGATAGGACTGTTGCAGGTGGTAATAGTGTGTGTGCACCTCAATCATGTTTCTTGTGCATGTAAACCTACAAACTGGCATTCAGGATTGTATTCAGTTGGGAAAAATTAATTAAGTGACAGACAGGTGTGAGAGAGTATTATTTTGTGAATCTGTGTAGGCCTGTATCAGCAACACCGTGAGCACAATGTCACTTGGTTTTGAAAGATTTGCAGAAGCTTCCCCTTACCAGAGCCCGAGTGCATATACAGAAATATCTACAATTGATAATGCATGCGAAAGTGCAGGTGGGAAAGTGTGAGCACCTCACCAAGGATTGTTTATGTGAAGTGTGTGTTAGTGCGTGCAAAGAATAGCAAGGTGTGTGTGTGTGTGAGAGCAACTCAAAATGGTACTATGGCTGACCTGGCAGATTGTTTCTTCTCTCCTCCTTTGTACAGTCTTCTCTTTTCATCCCCTCTTCCTTTTCCTGTGCCAGTCTTCTGATAAACAAACAAAAGAGTGAGAAAATCACAGACAATTGGCAATATATAGCAAAATATCAACATGTTATGTTAGAGGCAAAAATAAGCCACTTTTAGATCAAGTCAATGTGATTCAAGAAAGAAAAGTTAGACGAGATGGGAATTTGTTAAGGAGCAAGGCATACGATTGTATGAGGAAAGAGAGGTTATGTTAATTGTTAGTGGAAAATAATATTAAGAAATAAGCATGGCATATGCAGGTCATGAAGCATCTTTCACTAGTTCTCAGCCCACACTGAACCAGTCAGTATGAGAAGGTGAGTTTAACTCACTTGCACCCACACTGACACACTGTCAGTCTGATACATCAGTATTAGCATGGCGGGATCATCATCGGACAGAAGCATAAGCAAGAACTAATGTGTACACTGCTCGAGCACTGTATTGTGATGGTAGCTTGTCATTGCAGAGAGAAAGATTCGATTGACATCCAGATTAGCCAATCACTAACCTTTTTTTTGTCCTGGGAGGAGGTGGAGCCAGAGGAATGTGACGAAGAGGATCCAGAGTCCGAGGATGAAGAGTCGCCACCACTAGAGGGAGATGACCTCCTGTGCCTCGCCCTCTCCCCACGCCTGCCTCGCTCTGCTTCCTTCTTCCTCTCATCTTCCTTCCTCCTCATCCTCTCATCTTCCTTCCCCTTCCTCTCATCTTCTCCCTTACCTGGGTAAGAAGGGGGTAGAACAGGTCCCATGGGCTCAACCTCAACAGTCTCTTCAGGTCCCCTTCTCCTGGTCTCCCCGGGTTTAGAAGTCCCCTCCTGGCTGGCACGCTCCTTCTCCGCCTGGCTGGCACGCTCCTTCTCCGCCTGGCTGGCACGCTCCTTCTCCGCCTTGCTGGCACGCTCCTTCTCCGCCTGGCTGGCACGCTCCTTCTTCGCCTGGCTGGCACGCCTGGCTGGCACGCTCCTTCTCCGCCTGGCAGACACGCTCCTTCTCCGCCTGGCAGGCACGCTCCTTCTCCGCCTGGCTGGCACGCTCCTTCTCCGCCTGGCAGGCACGCTCCTTCTCCGCCTGGCAGGCACGCTCCTTCTCCGCCTGGCTGGCACGCTCCTTCTCCGCCTGGCTGGCACGCTCCTTCTCCGCCTGGCTGGCACGCTCCTTCTCCGCCTGGCTGGCACGCTCCTTCTCCGCCTGGCTGGCACGCTCCTTCTCCGCCTGGCTGGCACGCTCCTTCTCCGCCTGGCTGGCACGCTCCTTCTCCGCCTGGCTGGCACGCTCCTTCTCCGCCTGGCTGGCACGCTCCTTCTCCGCCTGGCTGGCACGCTCCTTCTCCGCCAGGCTGACACGCTCCTTCTCCGCCAGGCTGTCACGCTCCTTCTCCGCCATTCTGTCACGCTCCTTCTCCATCTTCTCATCGTCTCCTCCAGCTTTCCATCCAGGCTTCTCCACGGACGCCTTGTTCAGTGCGGTGACCTCCATGGTGTCGTCTGTGTGCAGCTGTGCCCCTGAGACAAGGACTACCTGGGGTCTCACAGATATGCAATGGGGTTCAGGGAGTTCCCCTGGGGTGGTCACCACCACTGACCCCTGCTGCACAGGTTTGGGAGGGGAGGTCATGGAGCCGGAGGAGGTGTCGGAGAACATGCGGGGCTTCTTGGGGGCGATGGCAGGTGGGGAGGTGGTGGTCGTCATGGCTGAGCCGGAAGCGGAGGAGAGGGGTTTGTCCCTGCCGAAGGGTGACTTTTTCGGAGTGTCTCCCTGGTCCATCACAGGCTCCTCTGACCCCCCAAACTGTGAAGACGCAGATGGAAGCGTCAAGTCACGTCCACGCTGCCATGGCGGCAGGTGACTCTCCTCCTCCTTCACCACCTGCTTCATCTTCCTCTCCTTTTCCTCCGCCTGCTTTGTTTCTTTCTCTGTCTTCTTCTGTGCCGTCTCTCCAGATGGACCCTGGGGCTCGGTTGTGAGGGTTATGCTGGGGACAGCTGTCACAGACAGCAGAGGGAGAGGATGGGACTGGGCTCCTGATCCAAACATATCCACTGGTGCAGGGACCTCAGGTACAGTGACGAATCCCGTGTGCCCTGTGCTGCTGCTGCCTCCTGTGTGGGTGACAGCAGCCCCAGGGAACATGACCACCTCAATCCCCGGTCCTGCTCCAGCTCCTGGGCTGCTGCCAACGCCATCTCCTGGTCTGGAAGCCTCCCCTCGAGGACCTGTCTGGCTGTCCGCCGGCGCACCCTCGCCTCTCTTCCCGTAAGCTCCCTCTGACGCCATCTTGCGGGCCAGCAAGGAGAGGGGTCCGGGTCGGCGCTTGGCTCGGGGCTCTGGGCTGCTGGATCGGGAGCTAGAGTCAGAGTCCTGCCTCTGGAGGCCACCTGGAGGGGGGCGGACGGACACCCCAGCCCCTTCTGGATCCTCATCCATGTCGGGCGGGCTCTGTTTGGGGGTGTCGGGAAGGGGAAGGAGAGCTCTGGGGGTGGAGAGGGGGCGGGGTGGGCTGGCGGAGCTGCATGGGGGCTGGTGTACTACCTGCTGAGGGGGATGTGTTGCGGAGGCTGGAGCTTGCGTCTGGATCTCTCTCGGGCCGCTGGCACGCTGGGGGAAGGCTGCTGGAGATAGGGGGGAGGGGCTAACCCTCTTCCGCCACCTCTCCTCGCCGCAGGTCCCCACTCATCTTCATCCTCCTCACTGCTGTCATCATCATCGTCACAGTCTTCCTGGACACGGTTACTGCCAGCTGCTGCCCGGGCGGAGCGGCTGAGGTGGAGCACAGAGTGGGCGGGCCGGTCGTCATCCGCCGGGGCGGTGCCTTCCTTCTCCTGGGTCTGGGCGCGGGGAGGCATGGATGGGGGCAGGCCCTGGCGCTCAGGGTCCCCTAGGACGCGCACCGAGAGGGAGGCCACAGCTCGGGGCGGGGAGGGGGTGGTGGGCTCCTCGTGGTGGAGGCCATGTTGGAGGGAGGGACGCTGCTGCATCCAGGATCCAGGACCTCCGGGGGCGTCAGGAGACTCCTGAGGCACAGAGCCTGGGCCAAAGTCTGGTCTGCGAGACATCATCCCTTGGCCCATCATCCCCTGGCCTTTCCCCATCATCATTCCTTGACCCTGGTGCCCCATCATCATTGGCCCTCCTCCACCCTCTTCCTCAGCCCGGGTCAGTGGGGGCTGGGAGGGCATGGGGCGATGCTGGGGTGGGAGAAGACAGGTTGGGGGAAGGAGAGAGAAACATTTTGACTATTAGCTAGGCTGATATGAACAATATAACTTATAGGAGAATACATATATCTGGAGGACCGTTCAAATGTGGTTGGCTTTTTAGCGTCTTCTGCTACTGTCTGTGTCTGGCTACTGACCTTGTCAGGGTTATAGGAATCGCTGTCGTTGCCCTCCTCTGTGTGCTCCTCCTCCTCAGGGCCCGCTGGGCTTTCTGTTTCACAGAGAGGTTAGAGGTCAGGGGTCAGAGTTTACCCAAAAAAGGCCATGCAGCACACCATTTGTTTGACAACAAAATAAGCTTTTTGGCCATTTAGAAAGGATGTAACTGGGACGTCTCCAGACTCTGCACAACAACTCAATTGGGAATGGAGTAAACAAAGACTGCTCACTCACTTACCAAAATAAACGGTATACAATAATAAATTAAACTGACAGAAGTTATTTGTAGCCTTTTGAGTCAAATATATTAGAGAAGGAATCGTGGTTAATTCCTAGTAGTTCTCCTCAGCCCACACTGACCCAGTCAGTATGAGAAGGTGAGTTTAACTCACTTGCACCCAGATAGACACACTGTCAGTCTGATACATCAGTATTAGCATGGCGGGATCATCATCGGAGACAATAAGGACTTGGGTGACATAACATGGTGAAATGGGCCCACTATCCATATATGCTGATGAGAAGTTCACTCAGGTACATCCATATGCAGATGTATAGGGCACTAATGTAACTGCCCTGCATTCAGGTATATACCATTGTTAACAAACACTATTGTGCCACTATCTATCTAGACATACATGTGCCAACTGCACAAAGCATTGGGTCCATCATCCAGTGTTCAGGTAGAGAGGAGATGTCCACAATAACATACAACTTAGAATGTATTCTCAAAACATTGCTTCACACTAAGTAGTATGCTAGTGTGGATATTGGAATAGACTGGGATTATGTTCCAATGCCCACTCCACACTAGCATTACATGCTAAGTAGTGTATGCTAGTGTGGATATTAGAGCCTTGTTGTGGATGTCTTACCGTCGGCCTCGGCTGCCTCCCTGGCCTCTCTCTCCAGCCTCTGGCGGAGGAGCTCCTGCTGCTGAGCCAGGTACTGCTTTATAAAACTGTTTTGGCTCATCTCCTCCCCAATCTAAACACACATGGGATATAGGCACAACATTAGAAAACAGGAAGGGAAAGGCTATCTGTGTAATTTAATATATACAGGACTCACCCCAATCTAAAAATATATATATATTTTTTTTTAAAAGACAGACACAACCTTAAATGTAACGATACAGGTAGAAATACTGTATGTTCTAATCAATTTGAAGGTAAAAAATAAATAAAGCTCTGGTCAAACACACAGATGACTGAAAATTCAAATCAGGTCACTTCCACCTAGTGTTGACTCTCCAATCGGTAGTGTTTTGCTTGGGCTCTTACCTGGGAGTTCGGCTGGAGCCCAATATGGGGAGTGGAGGTCCTCTGAAGATTCTCCAACATTAGAGCCTAAAACAGAGAGCAAAATACTGGTTGAAACACACATCACAATGCTGTTGTATGTTCACAAAAATGCAGGTGAGTAAGAGCTATTTTTTCATTCTCCTCAGCACACACTGATCCAGTCAGTATGAGAAGGTGAGTTTAACTCACTTGCACCCAGAGAGACACACCGTCAGTCTGGTGCATCAGTATTAGCATGGCGGAATCATCATCGGAGAGTAGCAATACAGTAATAAACATTTAACATTTACATTGTAGCAAAACTAACCAAATTATTCCAAGCACATACATGAAATCAGTCAACAAATAAGGGAGATAAATGTAGCACCGTAGATAGGACAACAACCTGTTGTTCCTATTTGAGGTCGACCGATTAATCGGAATGGCCGATTAATTAGGGCCTATTTCAAGTTTTCATAACAATCGGAAATCGGTCATTTTGGATGCCGATTTTTAAAAATCTTTATTTAACTAGGCAAGTCAGTTCAGAACACATTCTTATTTTCAATGACGGCCTCGGAACAGTTGGTTAACTGCCTTGTTCAGGGGCAGAACGACTGATTTTTACCTTGTCAGCTCAGGGATTCAATGTTGCAACCTTACGGTTAACTAGTCCAACGCTCTAACCACCTGCCTCACGCCGCCTGTTACGCGAATGCAGTAAGAAGCCAAGTTAAGTTGCTAGCTAGCATTAAACTTAATCAATCATAATCACTAGTTATAACTACACATGGTTGATGATATTACTAGTTTCTCTCGCGTGTCCTGCGTTGCATATAATCGATGCAGTGCGCATTCGTGAAAAAGGGACTGTCGTTGCTCCAATGTGTACCTAACCATAAACACCAATGCCATTCTTAAAATCAATACACAGAAACCTGCATATTTAGCTAAAATAAATCCAGGTTAGCAGGCAATATTAACCAGGTGAAATTGTGACACTTCTCTTGCGTTCATTGCACGCAGAGTCAGGGTAAATGCAACAGTTTGGGCCGCCTGGCTCATTGCGAACTAATTTGCCAGGACTTTACGTAATTATGACATAACATTGAAGGTTGTGCAATGTAACAGGAATATTTAGACTGATGGATGCCACCCGTTAGATAAAACACGGAACGGTTCTGTATTTCACTGAAAGAATAAACATCTTGTTTTTGAGATGATAGTTTCCGGATTCGACCACATTAATGACCTATGGCTCGCATTTCTCTGTGTTATTATGTTATAATTAAGTCTATGATTTGATAGAGCAGTCTGAGCGATGGTAGGCACCAGCAGACTCATAAGCATTCATTCAAACAGCACTTTCGTGCATTTTGCCAGCAGCTCTGCTGTTTATGACTTCAAGCCTATCCACACCCGAGATTAGGCTGGTGTAACAATGTGATGTGAAATGGCTAGCTAGTTAGCGGGGTGCGTGCTAATAGCGTTTCAAACGTCACTCGCTCTGAGACTTGGAGTAGTTGTTCCCCTTGCTCTGCATGGGTAACGCTGCTTCGAGGATGGCTGTTGTTGTGTTCCTGGTTCGAGCCCAGGTAGGAGCGAGGAGAGGTACGGAAGCTATACTGTTACACTGGCAATACTAAAGTGCCTATAAGAACATCCAATAGTCAAAGGTATATGAAATACAAATGGTATAGAGAGAAATAGTCCTATAATTCCTATAATAACTACAACCTAAAACTTCTTACCTGGGAATATTGAAGACTCATGTTAAAAGGAACCACCAGCTTTCATATGTTCTCATGTTCTGAGCAAGGAACTTAACAGTTAGCTTTTTTACATGGCACATATTGCACATTTAATTTCTTCTCCAACACTTTGTTTTTGCAATATTTATACAAAATTGAACATGTTTCATTATTTATTTGAGGCTAAATTGATTTTATTGATGTATTATATGAAGTTAAAATAAGTGTTCATTCAGGATTGTTGTAATTGTCATTATCACAAATACATTTCAAAATCAGAATCGGTCGACCTCTAGTTCCTATGAACCAACTCTAGCTGGAGTTGTTTCTGTGCTGCTGCAAATCATGCCCAACACGTCATCATCGTGGTCAGAAGCAGGGTCTCAAAACACTCATTCTCGCTGTCCTGTCCTCTGCATGGATATGATATTCTAATGAACAAATCCGTTTTTATTCAATATAAATAGGGAACGTAGAAGCGAAAGGGATCGGTCGATGTCAGTTACATAGGAGGGGCAAAGCTGCACGGCGATGCGTAAATCCAATTCGACTCGGGTCATTGAATTTATCGAGTGCCAGCAAACCTTTAGTTTGCATTCAATTTGAAATTCGGGAGAAGAATAGCCCATTTTCACACACAGGACATTGTAATAACACAAGCAAAGGAAACTGCATGGCAGATTAAAAAACTTGTCGTTATATCTGTGTGGTTGCTGAGCATTGTGTGCAATTAAGTTATTACGCCACTTATGTGGCAATTATAATGCAATTGGGGATTTGCTCATTCTGATGGTGGGCACATTCATATGCAGCACTAGTGTTTAGGAAAGCGATTTATTTTTCAGCTGTGGTAGTGTTTAGGAAAATGTAATTTAGGCAAATAGTAAATTGAAGAGGAAAAGAAAAGCAATTTCACGTTAATTATCTCCTAAACATGCTTGTCTTGCTAAGCGAACTATGTAACTAGTGAGCTACTATAAACCGTGTATATGGGCAGGCGCGTACCCAATCCCCCTGCCCCCTCCTCCCAGAGCGCGGGCCCGAGGACAGCAGCTCAAAAATACAGTAGAGGGACTAGTCCCGCTAGTTAGCTCGCTAGCATAAACACACACTCCAGTTGGGCCTTCAGTTCGGGCCGTGCAACACATCTCAACTTTGAAGAGTGTTGTACCACACTAGACATAGTTTTAAATTTGCTTCGACATCTTTAAACACACTGATGCATAATTCGCTAGACTTGAAATCTTCCGCACGGATATGAGTGCTAAATATTATGCATTCCCCCGAACTACCGACACACGGCCTATAACCCCACTCTATAGCCTCCAACTGAACTTGAGCAGCTTGTTGATAGAAGCAAAAACCTGAGCCAAGCTTACCCCTTTCAGTCGCTTAATGAGTGTATTTTTCGCCCCGCTTTTAGGGAGGCATCGTTGCTCCAAAGCGGCTTTCAAGTCTGCCACACGGAGCGATTGTAGAGGTTTACCATTCAGCGTAACATCTTCATCCGCCATTTTGCTTTCCTGTCACTCGCTCTGTCGACTCGCTCGAGCTCCAACAGGCGTCACTACGTCTTCCGAATCCCCGCTAACGTCACGGTTCGGAAATCTCCGGAGGGGGTGGAAAGAGATCGCTTTCCTACTGTAAATTACCAGCCAATACTGCACTAGCCTTGTTAACGCTTCAAAAATTATTTTAAATGACTTCACATTATTTAAACTTAACTTATCCATGTGAGTGTCCTTTCCAGAACCAGACAGTGCACAATATCATGTCAGAAAAATATTGACAAAAAACCATGTAACAACAAAGTGAATTTAAAACACCCTTTTAAAAATACATAGACATATTTTCATCAGAAATAATCCACAGCAAGACAGAACAATCAATGTAATTGTACAAATGTATTTGTGCATTTTTGAGGGGAACCATATTCAGGCATCATTGTAGTGTTCAACTTTCATGAAATGTAGACTGGATAGATCCATATGGCTTTTTTAGCCATGGAACCAATACCAACAATTTCACTTTAGTGTAAAAACTTTCAAAAATATATTCTTGTACAAAAAAAAAAAGTAACAAAAAAAAATATTATAGCTCAATCAAACTAACTGCTCTTCTCCACTTGTTCTTTTGAACCATTATTGTAGTAACATGTAATTCACTGTGTGAAGTGAAAACATCCCTGTTAAATACGTGCATATAAGAAATAAAGCAACTTAAAGCCAAGCAGATCATAAAGCAAATACAAAATTATCAATAAATACAATTATTATTATTATGATGATTATTTTCTACTGTCAGGCCATGGATGTGGTGTGCGCTGTGCAGGCAGGCATTCTGTAGAAATACTGCTACCTTCCACTAGGAAGAGCTCAAAGGCAAAACACGAGAGCTTGGTGAAAGTTCTTCATACTTTTTCTTGGCACTGATGCATCTTTGTTAATTTTATCCTCCTATCACCAACATACCACTGCTGCATAGACTTTGAGACAGCAGTACCAGTGAGGGTGTGGGTGGTAGCATTGAGTTTGAAGGGGCAATTAGTGCCTTTCAACAACACAAAAGCCTAGAAACCTGCTCCCCAGTCCCAAATTAACCACTATCCCTTACCCCCTTATGCACTTATCAGGATCTGAGAGGATGGGATAGGAGTAGCCCAAGAACGAATATGGCCAAACTAGTACCTAGAGCTGTGTGGGAAAGCCAGGGTGTGTGACGAAAGGTGAAATGCGTGTGGGAAATCGAGAGAAAAGGAGAGGGGGGGGGGACAAGCGAGTGAATGGAAAGCGAGACAAGTGGAGAGAAGTAAAAGTTTACATACAGGTTTTCCACTTGGCCTAACTGTGGGAACAAACATGACCGACTAAGCGCTCTACTGCTCCACCATTATCCCTTTCACAAGAGTAGTACCCCCCCTCATGTTCTCTTTCAAATCGTGCCATCTATCATATCTCAGTCCTGTTTAAACACTCATATATAACACTCTTTTCACTCCCCGTCTTCCAGACTGCAAGGTAGGAAACTGCAGGGGGTAAAAGAGTGATCTGGTCCCAGATCTGATTTAGACATCTTTTAAACTCCTATAGTTTACATCCTATAAGTACTTTTTTTTTTTTTACAGTGTTGTTTTATTACATTTGATTCTCAAATGCAACACCAAGCCCACACAGTAAAGCTGCCACGGCGTTTACATACACACCCACCAACTGCACCTTCATCAAGTTATCCCTGCTCTCCTCCATAGCACTAACACACAGCAGAATGTGAGGCTCAATTTATATTTTTGGAGAGGGGGGTGGATGGTTACCTACAATAAATAAGGATGCAAAGATAAAAGAAAATAAACAGTTATTTCAATGTAAGAGAAAATAATGGCAACCGAACAGAAATAGTCCGACTCCAATAATACAGTGGCCCATAAGGGACACTGACTGTCACGAACAGGGTTCAAACAAAAACAATGTTCATCAATCAGGACACACAAGATGAAAAGTGTGCTTGGCACCAAAAGCACAGAAGTGACTAGGTATTAAAAGAACCAAAATCCAACCAACACACACAAGAACACACAAAATCTAACTGGGTGGGAATTTGAGCCACAGTTCAGGTTCTTCTTCTGGACTGAAATTCAATGTTTCAACCTCACTTAAAACGTCAAACTGTTCAATTGGAAAGATAACACATTGTAACAACAACTAAGGCATTTCAAAGTAGAGAGAAAATGTATTGTAAACACGTTATAAGAAGAGACGTTGAAGAAATAATGTCAAGATATTTCCGCGAGGCGCTGCAGCAGGCCGGAGAAGCCTGCGGCATGCTGGGACAGCTCGGCCACGCAGTTCACCATTTCCTGGGTGGCAGCGACTGATGGGTAGTTCTGGGCTGCCCCCTTCGTTGCCACAACGACAGCCTTCAGGGCCTGACACAGATGCCCACCTGAGGTTGTGACCTACGGAGAGAAAGACAAAAAGATATTGATTATGGATTCATCATAGGACAATATGCATTTTAATCTAAACTAAAAGTCCATAATCTTGTCCCTAATGCCTTAAACCTTGACCTAAATCTCATATGAGTTGTTACAAGCTGTTCTTTATATGTCATATCAAACCCTACATTTGGAATTAAATGCAACATCGTGTAAATTAGGCACCAGACTGAAGAAAAACTGAATGAAACGGGGAGGGACTACCTTAACTCGTTTTCATTTTCCAGTTTCAAAACATTTTGCTACAGTGTACCCTAATGAAAACAACCCTGTCATGAAATGTGTGCTGACCTTTGCCCTGAGGTCAGGAGAGGTCAGGAGGCGGGAGAGCGTGTCCCCGATGAACACCAGCTTGTGTGCCGTCACGATCAAACTCTTCCCCCGGGAAACGAAGACGCGGGGAGGTTGGTTCCCCTGCACGGTGCGGAAGAGCACGTCAATGGAATCGGCCAGACAGGAGAGGTGGGACAGAGACTGGGAAGAATAGAAGGAGAGCAACTCTGAGTCCTCCAGAGAGAGGGAGACGGGCAGAGGAGGGGAGGGGCTCAACTGGATGGAGAGAAAGAGAAAGACAGACAAGAGAGAGTGAGATAGAGCCATCATTGTAAGGGTAAAGAATGAACATTGTCACTCATGGAACTGCCATTTATTGTGTCATGGGCCCCAATTGTCAATTATGTCAAATTCTTAGAATCACAGATGACCTCTTGTTGTGTGCCTATGACAAGTGGATGCAACCTAAGCCTAGAGATTTAGTGAGCATAAAAATGGCAGAAGGAGAGAAACTGTGAGATTTAGGGAGAGATACTGTTAAGGTAAACAAGTTGAGTTGATCCAGGCAGGTTGAAACTGGATAAAGGGGCAGAGAGAGAGCAGGTTTACTGTCAATGTAACCTACAGTTAGGTAGATCAATGTTGACTCACTGGACTGAAGGACAGTCCAAGCCAACGTTCCCTCTAAGCTGAGCGCATGCGTGGTCGTGCGCACCTCCTCCAGGACTGCCGGAGGAATGCTAGGCTGAGCAGAGATTGAACTTCACTGAATTTGCCCCATTAGTTGGCATTATATAGATCAATGGTTTTTCTGTGATCGAATCAACATTAATTCAGCCACTTTTCAATGCAACAAACCAAAACAAATCTAACTTTGCTAAATTTAGTCTGATTTTGATGAAGGCAGAGCCAGAGCTCAACAGAGTAGAATTCTATTGGCGGGGGTAGCCCAAGAAGAAACATGGCTTACTCAGGATAGGTTATTAGAGTTGGTACAGCCACCCGGTTGTCACGCATCGCGCCAACAGAAACAAACATCTCTCTGGTAAGAAGGGGGGGGGGGTATGCCTTATGATTAACGAGTCGTGGTGTGATCATAACAACATACAAGAACTCAAGTCCTTCTGTTCACCTGACCTAGAATTCCTCACAATCAAATGCCGACCGCATTAACTACCAGGAGAATTCTCTTCGATTATAATCACAGACGTGTATATCCCCCCCAAGCAGACACCTCGACGGCCCCGAAAGAACTTCATTTGACTCTACATAAACTGGAAACCACATATCCTGCGGATGCATTTATTGTAGCTGGGGATTTTAACAAAGCTAATCTGAAAACAAGGTTCCCTAAAATGTTATTAGCATATATCGAATGCACGACCCGGGCTGGCAGCATTCTGGATCATTGCTACTAACTTTCGCAAAGTATTCAAAGCCCTCCCTCACCCTCCCTTCGGCAAATCTGACCACGACTCAATTTTGTTGCTCCAAGCCTATAGACAGAAACTAAAACAGGAAACACCTGTGCTCAGGTCTGTTCAACGTTGGTCCGACCAATCTGATTCAAAGCTTCAAGATTACTTCGATCACGTGGACTGGGATATGTTCCGGATAACCTCAGACAACAAACATTGATGTATACGCGGATTCGGTGAGCGAGTTTATTAGCAAGTGCATCGGTGAGGTTGTACCCACTGTGACTATTAAAAATCCACCACTTATTGTGCATAGGAGATGTCGCAATTTACGCGATAGATTGGTTCATGCCAACTGCCAGCCACAAAAGAAAATCAGCCAGGCCCTTTTACGCCCTCTAACAAATGGTAGCTATAAATGCAGAGGATGCGCACAGTGCAACAATATGATGAAGTGTGAATATTTCTGACACCCACACACAGGAAAACGGTTCCAAATAAATTACATTATTACGTGTTCCACCACCCATGTTATTTACATTATTAAATGTCCATGTGGGCTCTGCTATGTCGGTAAAACCTCTCGTTCTCTCAAACAGAGAATTAGTGAACACAAAAGTTCAATCAGGAGAAACGACAGGGATTATCCAGTCGCAGTACATTTCGATGACCTGAAGCATGACATTTTCACCTTTAGATTTTGTGGCATAGAGAAAGTTAAGATATCAGACAGGGGAAGTGATTTCAATAATACTCTAAGTAAAAGAGAATGTTTGGGGATTTTCACCCTCCAGACATTATTTCCAAAAGGACTTAATGATGAAATGCCTATGTTTGTTATGTTGTGAATTTGAACATGAATTATGTGCCTATTTAAGATTACTGTTTTTCGTACGATGTACCCAATGACTAATAAAAACTTGCTATGTCCTCATTGAGATTTTACAGACGTGTTTAATATGTCTTATATATACACTTTTGTAATATTTATGAAATGCATATTGATATTTGGTAGCACTTATTTGTTTTTCCTTTGACTCCAAACCCATTCGATGTGTGGAACGGATGTGGGTGGGGCTAGGTCTACATAAGGGTGCAAATATTTTAAAAAATCACAAAAGCTGACGAAGGCCGTGAGGCGGATACGTAAGCTTATTAAATATCAGTGATACTATCAAGAGCAGTGTGCGGTTTCCTTTTTCCTTCATCTTGTTCAATTGTTGCCATGCACCTGCAAAGTAGATTGCTCAGGTGTGCGAGTGCCTTTTTGAATTTTGTACCCACTGTGACTATTAAAACCTTCCCCAACCGGAAACCGTGGATTGAGGGCAGCATTCGCACAAAACTGAAAGCGCGAACCACTGCTTTTAATCATGGCAAGGTGACCGGAAACATGACCGAATACAGACAGTGTAGCTACTCCCCCCGCAAGGCAATCAAACAAGCTAAGCGTCAGTATAGAGACAAAGTAGAGTCACAATTCAATGGCTCAGCCACGAGACGTATATGGCAGGGTCTACAGTCAATCACAGATTACAAAAAGAAAACCAGCTCCGTCGCGAACATCGACGTCTTGCTCCCAGAGAAACTAAACAACTTCTTTGCTCGCTTTGAGGACAATACAGTGCCACTGACACGGCCCGCTACCAAAACCTGCGGGCTCTCCTTCACCGCAGCCAACGTGAGTAAAACATTTAAACGTGTTAACCATCGCAAGGCTGCCAGCCTAGATGGTATCCCGAGCCGCGTGCCCAGAGCATGCACAGACCAGCTGGCTGGTGTGTTTACGGACATATTCAATTAATCCCTATCCCAGTCTGCTGCAACTGGGTCCTAGACTTTCTGATGGGCCGCCCCCAGGTGATGAGGGTAGGAAACAACATCTCCACACTGGGGCCCCACGAGGGTGCATTCTCAGCCCTCTCCTGTACTCCCTGTGACTGCGTGGCCATGCACGCCTCCAACTCAATCATCAAGTTTGCAGACGACACTACAGTGGTAGGTTTGATTACCAACAATGACGAGACGACCTACAGGGAGGAGGAGAGGGCCCTCGGAGTGTGTTGTCAGGTAAACAACCTCACACTCAACATCAACAAAACAAAGGAGATGATCGTGGACTTCAGGAAACAGCTTAGGGAGCACCCCCTATCCACATCGATGGGACAGTAGTGGAGAAGGTGGAAAGTTAAGTTCCTCGGCGTACACATCACGGACAAACTGAAATGGTCCACCCACACAGACAGCGTGGCGAAGAAGGCGCTGCAGCGCCTCTTCGACCTCAGGAGGCTGAAGAAATTTGGTTTGTCACCAAAAACACACAAACTTTTACAGATGCACAATCGAGAGTATTCTGTCGGGCTGTGTCACCGCCTGGTATGGCAACTGCTCTGCCCACAACAGCAATGCTCTCCAGAGGGTAGTGCGGTCTGCACAACGCATAACCGGGGGCAAACTACCTGCCCTTCAGGACACCTACACCCCCCGATGTCACAGGAACGCCAAAAAGATCATCAAGGACAACAACCACCCGAGCCACTGCCTGTTCACCCCGCTATCATCCAGAAGGCGAGGTCAGTACAGGTGCATCAAAGCTGGGACCGAAAGACTGAAAAACAGCTTCTATCTCAAACCATCAGACTGTTAAACAGCCACCACTAACATTGAGTGGCTGCTGCCAACATACTGACTCAAATCTCTAGCCACTTTAATAATAAAGAAATTGGATGTAATAAATGTATCACTCGTCACTTTAAACAATGCCACTTTATAAAATGTTTACATATACATATGAGATGAGTCATGTAGGGTATACTGTACTCTACACCATCTACTGCATCTTGCCTACGCCGCACGGCCATCACTCATCCATATATTTATATGTACAAATTCTTATTCATTCATTTACACTTGTGTGTGTATAAGGTAGTTGTGAAATTGTTAGAATACTTGTTAGATATTACTGCACGGTCGGAACTAGAAGCACAAGCATTTCGCTACACTTAATGCAACATCTGCTAACCATGTGCATGTGACCAATCAAATTTGATTTGAAGAGCGGTCTTGGAATCAGCCGCGGGTGACTACGCTTTTCAGATCGGAGCGCAGTATACACATTTGTTGACATTCTTTGCTAGTTAGCAAGTTATTCGCCTAGTTACAAATAAGTATAGGTCAGCGTTGGGGAGTTACTGCCTCCTACAAGAGCACAAAACGTATAGGCTACATTTCAAAAAGCCAGTCAGGTAAAAAAAAGCGTGTGTTAAATAAAAGGGCCAGTGTTTTTCAACCCATTGAATATGCAAATAAGCCAATAGACAGAGAGGTAGTCTACATTGTTTAATTCTCTGTATGGTAATAATTTATTTTATAAAGTGGTTTCTTGCATCATACAACACAATGCGATTCTTACAACGTTCAAGTTCCCGCTCACAAGACCTAGAATTGATCTCAGTGCCCCAGAAAATAAGGGAACATTGGTAGGAGCTCATCAGTAAATACATAAACGGAATCAATGATTCATCTGAGAGTGTAGTGAGTGTACGTGGTGTGAAAATTCATGTGTGGTGATGGGTGTTAAAATGGAGTGTGTGTGAGAGAATGAGATTGTGTGAGCGTTTGTGTGACAATTGGACAGTACGTGTGGTGTGAGAATGATTGTGTGTTTTACCCTAGGCTCTGTGGTGTGAAGGGTCTGGTTTGACCTATTTTCTGTTCGGGCATCTGAGGGAGGCTCTGGCTTTCCCTGGGGAGGAAAAGAGACAGATACATCACTTTTACACATACAGCTATGGTCCCAGACATCAGATACGGTCTATTAAAACTGGATTCAGCAAGCGCACTTATTAAATAAAGGTGTCTGCTTAATGAGTAAAACGCAATGGAAAATGCAGACAGGTGCCAGCAAGACTGAAGACTGACCTGCAGTTTCACGTATCCCACACTGTCTCCAAGAGGAAGTGGTGCCGGGGCAGGTGTCAGACCTATTCCTGCGTACTCGTTCCCCATCCCCTCCTCTCCGTCGCTCTGCCCCACAGTGATGGACATGGTCACAGTGGAGGGTTGTGCGGGGGGCCGAGGGAACGCCGGCTGGGGGGTGGGGGGTAAGGGTCTCTCCTGGATCCAGCTACCCTTGCGTGGTCCCATACTGCTCCCTACTGGTTTCACCTCAGCTACGGGCAGGGCGGGTAGGGGTCTTCGGGAGAGGGAGTCCTGGGAAGGGAGGCGGGGCCGCCCCTGGGTCTGAAATAGGATGGTGGAGTCCTCCAGCGCTCGTTGGACCATAGAGAGAAGAGTATCTGATGGAGGGGCGTGGCCACCGGCAGACAAAGCAGGAAGTAGGTCTGAGAGATGGGCCCAAGCCTGTTGGAGAGGGGGAGGGACCTCGTCGGGTTGACTCGTCTTCCAGACGGACAGGATCTCAGCCAGTGAGGTTGCCAGATCCCTCGAGGAGACAGGGGCACACGAGGCAGAGCTAAGCACCGATTGGACAAGGCCCGAAAGCGAGTTCCTCCATTGGACATCACCAGACCCATTACTGGATACAGATAGCCGACGTGTGGAAGACGAAGACGACGTTGACATCGTCGAAGAGGGCAAGACGTCAAGGGTGAGAGCGGGCATGTCATAGACGCCACAGTCCGGCTCGGTGGTGGACCCCGGGTCACTGCCCTCGCCTAGCCCAGGCGGAGCCCTCTTCCCTGAGCCGGGGACAGAGTAGACCTGGCCGCTCTCCGTCCCCTCTAGGTGGGCGATGGTGGACATGTCCGCCAGGCCCAGGGGTAGGCCAGGAAGGGTTGGGAGGCTGTAAACGTCCTCGTCCGATTCATCAGTAATAACAGCCGTTGGGACGTTGACAGTCTGCTGCTGGGGCTCTGACGATGTGCTAAGTATGATGGTGGGAACATCATAGACCTGAGAGAAGGAAGGAGAGAGAGAAAAAGCTCTACCATTACTGTCATTGTTCTTGAAGCCTTTCGAAATCAGTCATTCTAAGGTCATTGGTCATTAGTACTGTTTGTTATAGATGTATATTCTAGGGTGGAGAAAAGAGGAGGAGATTGTATAGCCTGGCTTATACATTCCCACTGCAGTATAAACAGTTGGGTGTGACAGGGAGAAAATAGCAGCAGCACTATTCAGACCAGACAGACTGGATTGCAGCAGACAGAGAAACAGGTGTGACAGAGAGAGCGGGGCTGTGGGAGGAAGGAACAGGTGGAGGAAAGTTGAGAGCTGAGAGAGAAAGAGGGGGTTAGGAAGAGAGAGAGGGGTGGGGAGGAGTGAGGCGGAAAGGGAGAAGCCGAGGGAGGGAAGAACAGGTGATGGAAAGTTGAGAGCTGAGAGAGAGGGACAAATAAATAGAGGGGTCGAGAGAGAAATACAGAGTGAGAGAGGAGACCGGTGGTCTCTGTACTGTAGAGGATGGATTCTGACTGACCTCTGACTCTAGGTCAGTGTGTGGGGGAAGGGAGCGGGGTGTGTTGTAGATACTGTCATCATCACACAGTGCTGCTGGGGCTGGCCGCTGCCACCTACTCCTGGGAGGAGTATCATACACCTAGGAGACCAGGCAGACCACAAGACAGCATGTTATAAGACTGTTATATGCTTGTTATAAGCACAAGGTCACAATGTCAGACATTTAGTTCACATAAGCTAGGTTTCCATCCAATTGGCCACAGATTTTCATGCGAATATTCAAAAATCCGCATAAAGAAAATATGTGCATTTTCCCACACAAAATGTACTTTCCCGCCTCAGGTTTCACGTACTGCATAAAAATTGAATGTTCAATGTGTTTCCGTCGCATTTTCAACTACATGATGACATTATTATGGATAAGAGAGAGAATATTTGTATTTGTCATACAGCAGTCAAGCATTGATCATCATGTCACCAGAATAAGACCATCGATATTTATTGGAAATGAGGATCAAGGTCATCACCGTGCACATTCACCGCCCTGTGAAGTTCATCACTTATTTCATGTGTAGCCCAATAAACTGCATGGTTTCCCGAGTCGTAGTGGGAGGACCACACACCATGTCATCGTCATTCCAATATTACTTCGATATGATGGTTGTTATATCAATATTTTGCACATAAATAAAAGGAGTTTCCACGGCATGTGGCGGCATTTATCAAGTTAATACCGAAACGTCCTGTTTCCATCACAGCTGTTGTGATTTTGTTCTCTTAAACGGTATGACTTTACTTGCACTAAAACTGTGGATGGAAACGTGGTTAGTGGTTAACTAGGATTGGCGTTTTCCCTGACTACATGACTTGACAGGGAAAAACTCTGGGCCTAATGACAAGAGACTGTGGAGAGAAAGAGATGGAATAAGAGGGGCAGGAAAGAAAGAGAGCAGGGACATTGAACTTCTCTTCTCTATTACCTGTTCATCGAGGCTGTCGCCATCAGGATCTGCACACTCTCCGTCCTCGCCTTTCTTATTCTGCCCATTCGGCTTCTTTTCATTCGACGCCATCCTTCCATCTTTGCTCTCTTGGTACTGGGGTACAGGAGTCGACTGGGGGGTGGAGAGGGCAGGCTGAGAGGTGGATACAGGGGTTACGGATTGGGGCAAGTCTTTTCTGGTTACCCCCCTCACTGGAGGGGCTGGAGGAGGGGGCTTACGAGCAAAGTTTGGGGATCCAGGCACCCGGCCATGTCCCTGTCCTGTTCGGGCCAGCAAGGGGGAACCCCTGAGGGGGGCAGAAGGAGCTAGCTTCCCCCTGGTGATGGGAGGGGTGGAGGGCACTCCACCCTGACCACCAGGGGTCCCTGGGGTTTTGGGGGTCACCCCTTTCAGCTGAGGTTTGGGGGATCCCTGTGCGAGGACGGGTGGAGTCCTGAGAATCCCTGCTCCCACAGGGGTGGGGGTCTGGTACATCATCCGAGGGGTGTCCTGTGCCAGTTTGGATTGAGGGGTGAGGGGCTTAAGGGGGGCTCCCCCGCCCCCGTTTATCTGTGAAAGGGTGAAGTTCTGAGCCTCCAGGACCCTAGTAGTGATGGGAGTAACCTGGGTCGACACAGTCCCCCCGACTAACCCTCCTGTGGGGGTCTGGTAGACCTCCTCGCTGGGCAGGACCATCCCTCTGGGGACCAGGTAACAGCCGTCAGAGTGGCCTACCGCCGCTACAGTCTCCCTGGGGACCAGGTAAGTGTTGTCCTCTGGCCCCTCTGGAGCTAGACCCACCGCCCAAGGAATCCCGCCGGGGGCCAGGTAGACATTCTCTGGTCCAGGGTCTCCAGCCAGACCCCTGTGGTGCTGGGGCCCGAGAGGTGTGGGAGTGGATGGGGTTTGGTAGAGGCTCCCAGCGGAGTCTGTGCCTCTGGACCGGAGGGATGGCGAGCGGGGGCGGCCCGTCACCCCAACGTCCCAATCGGGACAGGGGCGTGTGCCGGAGCTGGAGCGGGAGCGGGGTCGACCCCCTACCTCGGCCTCCCGGAGGACCCCTGGTCTAGAGGCGACAGGCACCGCCCCTGGGCTCTGGTAAAGGGCCTCCCCCAGGCTAGGTGGGGTGCGGTAGACCCCATCCACATCCTCCGTGGAGACTGCCGTGCGGGCCAGGGGGACTGGGGAGAGGTACACAGAGTCCTCGCTGGGGGCGCGGCTGGGGGGTCTGGAGTCGACCCCTGGGGCGGGGGCGGTGTGGAGGAGGCGGAGGCGGTTGGCGGGGGCGATGCCCTGGCGCCCGTGGAGAGAGCAAAGCCACCAGCCAGGACCCCCTCCCTGCTCCTGTTCTAGAACCATCAGGATGTCTCCCTTCCGGAAGGCCAGCTCCTCAGGGCTTTCTGCTGCATTGTCAAACAGGGCCTTCGCCAGCACCGTCTGAGGAGAGCGAAAAAGATATAACCAAAAAAAGAATAATCACTTATTACACAATAATTACTCAGAAATAAAGGGAGATTCACAAACAATCATCACTATCCTAGTTAACACGTGGTCTGGAAAAAGTCTGGGCCCTACTCATAGGGGTACATACACACTGAAGATAGAAATGCATGCAGAGACAGAGAGATGGCCTGACTTCACACTGGGAAGCACACATCTACATACTGACTGGACATAGACAAATGCATTGACTTGATGCCAAGAAAGAGATTGAGAATAGCTATTTGTATAACAGTCTTAGTGAATAGAAGAGAAAGATGGGATGGGAGAAGCAAAACAAAACAGAGTGGTGTGAAAGAGAGAGACTCATTCAGAGCACAGTCACATAATGAATAAATACATACTGATATAAGTGCTGAATCACTGCATATTCAGTCACTGCACACATTACTTACTTATAGGGGGAATAGAAAAGAGACAGTGAGAGGAGGGAGGTCAATTATTTAAAAGACAAGAGGAGTAAATGGTAATGAGAAAAGGAAGGGAGGGAGGGAGGGAGGTAGGCAACATCTGTCTCTAGTTTGGGGTTTAATTGCCATCCCTTGGCCCTCCTATCATGTTCTCCTTTTCAAAGCCCTAACCCCCTGGGGATTGGCTATAGAGACACAAGCTGAGCCCCGGGCCATGTTCAGTCTCAAGGAAACGTTTTCAAACAAAGTGAAACAGTGTCTGATTGTCCGATTAGATTTTTGTTTTAGGTTGCAAAACACATTGCTACGGTTCGCACACCGCCAAATGAATAAGAGCTATACTCAAACACCAGCTCAAGTGGATGGAAGCCAGGACAATATTCAATTACTTAAAAACGCATCCTTCATTCATTCCCTTCCCTGAATGATGTAATCACTGATTTGACAGTATTTGATGGGAAAAACGAAAGGTTCACTTCAGCCAAATGTCCTTAAACACGCCCGATCCAGTTACGTCATGATGATTCTCCCAAAGGAAAAAGGATCATGCATTTTTTAAAGTATTCAAACAGTACCCTGGATTGAAACAGCAGTAGAGTGCCATGTCACCAGTTGGGCGCCTTTCCATCTGTGCCCGCTTTAATCACCATCTCTCATACAAAAGCGCACACACACACACACGATTTCTACTCACTGAGAGGGACATGTTTGCTCTTCCTCAGACAGTGCTCCTGTCAGGATGTTGGGTCAAACAGACTCACAAGCAGACATGGTCCTCCATCTATATCCAAGAGGTGAACTGGTGACTGCTGCAGAGTCCAAACACACGATCCAAGTTGTGTTCGAGGGCAACACCACCAGCCTCCTTCAAGGCTGCAAAGGTTGAGAGATGTCCAGCTTTCTTCGCTCGCCAAAGCCCAATGGGTTCTTCTGTGTTGAGGGCATGATTGAACTGCTCCTTCTTGGCTCAGTGTTGTTGACAGTAACTGTCAAGAAAATTAGAAAAGCCAGTTGGGCTGGATCGTGATGTCATCTTTAGATCACACTCCTGATAACCACTGAAGAAGAATCCTAGTCAGGGGAATGATGATGATCAGTTATTGATGTTCTGTAACTTTGTAAACAATATTTGATGTCAGTGTCTACCACTGATATATAACCAATTCATAACTTCAGTGGTATTCTTACCGTATCCAATATTGTGGTCACACATCCTAGCTCTAATTTTGATACCTGTACTATAATATCGTGGAGATGAGTAAACTTAATTTACGACATAAGTAATCTACTCAGAGGTTGTGTCAGTGCCGGACATTGGGATCACCCAGTAAAAAGCATAGACCATGGCATAGATATTACGTCTTATTTCTTAACTAACGTAAACTCGCCCCCTAAAGTTAGCAAGCATCTTACCCTCTCGCTGATCAAATTAAAATATACCGCAAAAAGAATGCATTTCCAAGATTTTGCTAGCAAACAATTTCACCAACATTATCCACGTATGTAAAATCGATGGAGGCTAGCTAGCTGCTAGCTACAGTAGCTGGCAAAACAAAAGGGGGCATGAAATCCATTCGCAGCGAGCAAACTTCAGCCAGGCATCAAATTACACTCACTTATTGTTTCGTTAGCTAGCGTACCTACCCTTAATGCTCCAGAAAATAAAGATATCGAGCATTCCCTTATTTCAGCAGAGGGAATTCGTGGTCAACGAGATTTTTCTTTTCTCTCTCCCTCCTGAGAAGGACTACGTAATTGGATACGATCAACAATGTACACAAACCCTTGATTGTAAAATGGCCATTGAGAGGCTTTGAAAAACACAGTCGGCCATATTGTCACTTCCCATTCGGAGCAGTCCTCCATAGGAATGAATGGAATTCCACAATATTTCAGTGAAATGTTTCAAGAAAAAAATTACATGTATTTAAGTATTTTTGTCATTGTAGTGGGGACAGTAACATTAGTACTCTCTAAAAAAATACTTTAAATATATTTTTCATTGTTTTATTTGTATGTTTAGCTAACATAATACAATTGAAAAGTATGCATTCAGGTTTCTGTAATAGAATAAACGTGTCATAAACCAATGTAGACATTAATAAGTGCATTTATATATATTTTTTTAAATGGAGGATTACCAAGATGACTGCGCGGTGGATTCAATACAGCACCCCCTGTCAGATATCCAGGGTTTATACACATCATTGAATACAACCCTCTTGCGGTAAACGCGCAAGAATTTTGAGGATGGCGAAACCGAAGTTTATAGCTCCACCTTCAGCATTTTATTCTGGAGACTCTGGGGGTAAGGTACGTGCCGTGTTGGCCAGGCAAAGAGAGATGTGGTAACCAACTAAGTAGTTTGCATGCAAGCAGATGGCAAAGCAAGAAGTTGCTATGCTGCATGCTTAGCGCCAGGATGCGTGTACATACATAGTATCTTCATGACGGAGACAGTAGAGAAAGCGAGACACCCCACTCCCTATTTTTTTTCGGATTGGGCAGGGTCACTCTGGTCTACCTATTCCCCCGTCCCGCAGAGCGGGTGCCCCAGAAGGGAGACATCACTTGCAAAAAAATATTTATAGTTGGGGCGGGTGGGGAGATCATTACATTTGTAATGTCTTTATTATTTTGGAACTTTTGTGAGTGTAATGTTTACTGTTAATTTGTATTGTTTATTTCACTTTTTTTTTTATCTAGTTCACTTGCTTTGGCAATGTTAACATATGTTTCCCATTCCAATAAAGCCCTGAAATTTAAATTGAATTGAGTGGGGAGGGGACAATAAGTAAACCAGAGCCATTGGTCTCACGCGGGAAAGCATGTTCACACGAGACAGGGAACGCCCACTTACACAGACCATTTCCGGATTTTCTAGAACCAGGCTTACTGTTGCAAAAATACTGAGATTTCTGCGCATGCAGGATCCACTAGCCTACATCCATTCAGCTGCTGCTCAGTCACTATGTGACTCTACTGCCACCTGTACACAAAACAGTTCAAACAAATTTAGTTTGTCTGTTGTAACAATAGGTTATTGCAAACATAAACAGGAACACAAAAAAGGTTGTCTAGCAATTTCATGTTATTTTTTCAGAAGGGGAGTTACATGCAGCCATTTAGGCAAGCTATATGTAGCAATCACAGCATGTTAAAAGCAAGACACAGACAGGCAGTCAACAGCAGGGGCAACATGCTCATATGGGGCACAGGTGCACGTACCCCCTCAGATTTGCCCTGTTTAGCCCAGATAGGTTCCCAATCTCCCAACCTCATAACTACCAAGATGCAATTTCAGGCTATCAATCAAGTTAGAGCAGCTAGCTTGCCTACCTATCTTAGCTGACATGCCTGCTGGCAAGGTTGGTAAACTTTAGAAAAGCAAGCAACCAAAATGTAAACCTATTGTAGTTGGAACCTGTTATAGACCACCAGACCAGTACAAGTTTTATGAATTGTTGAAGACGTGTTCCAACTTTACAGACTTTGGTAAATCAGAGGTTATTGTTACTGGTGATTTTAATACAGATATGCTCTAATAGGGCCATACTACTTTTAAAGATCTTAAGAATTGTCATGTTTGCTTTTTACCAGTTGATTAATGAGCCCACCAGGGTCTGTCCTTCTACCCAAACCATCATTAACCTTGTGTTGGTGTCGGATAGATCAAGGATATCAAATAGTAGTAGGGTTGTAAACTATGGGCTCGGTGGTCATTCCATCCTTTTCTGTAGTAGGAAGGTTCAGAAAACAGTTTTGAATTGTCATAACTTAATGAAAATTAGGGCTATGAAGAATTATGGTGCAGATATTTTTGTTCATTGTTTGAGCAAATTGGACTGGTTGAGGAGGAGAATGCCTGGGGACATTTTAAATTATTGTTTTTACATGCTGTAGATAAGCAGGCTACAGTAAAAAAAAATTTTTAAAAGGTTAGAATTAAGCAAAGAACTGAACCATGAATCAATTATAACATTTTAAAGGCAATTAAGCATAGAAATTAACGCTTTCTGGAGTTTAGGAAATTCAGGGCAGATGATATATTTATAGATAAGAAATTAAGAAATGAGGTCAACAGGATGATACAGAAGGCCAAGAAATAATATTTATTATTTTAATGACAAAATAGTTGAAAATAGGAACAATCCGAGAAAATTATGAAAGTGTCTGAAGCTGTTAGGTTATAGTAACAGATTAAAAAACAAATGTCACGTTGGTATGAATGATTCGGAAGACAGATGCAGGAATGCGTAATATGGGTTTTTATTTCACCCAAATTACTGTGTGCACGGGGACGAAGTCCAATCAAACACGTAACAAAAACGCAGGGTTGAAACCCAAACAAAAGAGCGTGGAGTACCTTGAATAAATAACACACGCGCACGATGATTAACACACCGGACGAGACCTGTAATCATCTGCGCAATCCACAAGGGCACGAAATCCCAGAACATACAGCACAGGTGCTCACACGTACCAACGGACATAGTAACAATAATCAACAAGACCATGGAAACCAAAGGGCACATATATACAAATACTAATCAGTGGGAATAGGGGACAGGTGTGCGTGATGAAAGTTCCGGAGGGATTCGTGACAGTACCCCCCCCTAGCAGCGCAATGACACGTGCCTCGAGGACAATCACAGGAACGGAAGGGGTTAAAACAAGGCCACATACCTTTTAAAGGGTTAATAAAATGTGGTATGACAAACTGTAAAGACCTCTTTGTGTGTGTTAACACCTGTTTTGAGCGGAAACCGCCTATGCTCAGAAGGAGTCTGAGCCCCAAGGCTATCTGAGGGCTGCAGCAGGCCTGATGAAAACAGCCACCTGTCAGAAGATGCTTAGACTCCTTCACCTTGTTATGACCCTATACCTGTGATGAAAGGTCAAGTTTCGGTCAAACCCACTTCCGAGCTTTTAACTGCTGACAGGATGGTTGTTGCTGTCAGGAGGAGGTTAGATTTATTAAAATGTTGTTGCCAGGGAAAGTCCTGCAAGGAGGACTGGGGATATACTGTACTATCATATACTGTACTCTGTACCAACTTCTGCCTACAAATGTTATTACTAAAGGAGAATTGTAATACTTAAACAGAGAGTCTGTGTTTCCTTTCTACTACCAATATATATGTTTGATAATTATATAGACCTGATCATCTGTTGAAGAACTTGACCAACAATTTGGCATACTAGCCAGGAGCGAGTGACCACTTCGCTGGACTGACCATTGATCCACATGCAAGCACTACAAAATTACAAGGTAAGCAGATGCCTGTTATATCTAAAGTCTGTCATTTGCAAGAGCACATTGTGGTTAATGAGTCATTCTGGCAAGTAAGTGGTGCCTTGCTGTTAAATTTACACAAACCTACATTTCTCTGGAATAATTGAATGTTTGAAATTGTTAGACAACCCTTGGGAGGAAGCACAGACCACCTAGGTGGAAGTAGGTTATACATATACGTTAAATGTTTGAGACTTGGTGATAGAACTTAGGTCATAAATTCCAAGTAAAAACAGCGATTGTTGAGATTATTGTGATGAGACTTGGTGATAGGTCTTAGGGCACAAATTCCAAGTATAAAATTGTTGATAGAATTGAGTTTGAAATATTTTCTGATAACTGAATCTGTTATTGTTCCGTTTATGATATTTTCTGTGTATTATGACTGGATGGTGGAACATTAAACCAGGAGTTAGTTATAAACAATATAATGCCCGTGTATTTGAATTAACTGAACGCACATTCGGATCAGATGCTCGAAGAGTTGCCTGTGGGGGTATAAACCTTAACGCATAGGAAATAGACCTACCCGTGTGTTACTGACCCGTGTGTTACTGACCCGTGTTATTTTAGAATGAACTAGTTTTGAAGTAGTAGTTTCTCCTTTGTAAGGAGAACATTATCACAGGGATACCAGAATCGTAGTGGGGGTTATACCAGTTATAAACCATCTTGAACCTTTTACTGTTCCGTGGTTGCTCCATGGAGGACATTTCTTTTACACCACCCATACATTACAATGGTATTCAATCATCATTTACTTTATCACCCTGTTCTCAATAGGTGTACACGACATAAGGGATAGATTATTGTAACGGCTGTTGTCGGAAGGATGAGACCAAGGCGCAGCGTTCCTTGAGTTCCACATAATATGTATTACTGAAGTGAAACTTTAGACAAAACAATAACGAACACAACGACCGAACAGCTTCCTTGTGCAAACTAACTGCACACAAACGAAGAACAAAGATCCCACACAGAAGGAGAGGGGACAAAAAGCTACCTAAGTATGATTCCCAATCAGAGACAACGATAGACAGCTGTCCCTGATTGAGAACCATACCTAGCCAAACACAAAGAAATAGAAAACATAGAAACATGAACATAGAATGCCCACCCAAATCACACCCTGACCAAACCAAAAATAGAGACATAAAAAGCTCTCTACGGTCAGGGCGTGACAATTACACTGCTCAACAAAATAAAGGGAACACTTAAACAACACAATGTAACTCCAAGTCAATCACACTTCTGTGAAATCAAACTGTCCACTTAGGAAGCAACACTGATTGACAATAAATTTCACATGCTGTTGTGCAAATGGAATAGACAAAAGGTGGAAATTATAGGCAATTAGCAAGACACCCCCAATAAAGGAGTGGTTCTGACCACAGACCACTTCTCAGTTCTTATGCTTCCTGGCTGATGTTTTGGTTACTTTTGAATGCTGGCGGTGCTTTCACTCTAGTGGTAGCATGAGACGGAGTCTACAACCCACACAAGTGGCTCAGGTAGTGCAGCTCATCAAGGATGACACATCAATGCGAGCTGTGGCATGAAGGTTTGCTGTGTCTGTCAGCGTAGTGTCCAGAGCATGGAGGCGCTACCAGGAGACAGGCCAGTACATCAGGAGACGTGGAGGAGGCCGTAGGAGGGCAACAACCCAGCAGCAGGAGCAACCCAGCAGCAGGAGGAGCACTGCCAGAGCCCTGCAAAATGACCTCCAGCAGGCCACAAATGTGCATGTGTCTGCTCAAACGGTCAGAAACAGACTCCATGAGGGTGGTATGAGGGCCCAACGTCAACAGGTGGGGGTTGTGCTTACAGCCCAACACCGTGCAGGACGTTTGGCATTTGCCAGAGAACACCAAGATTGGCAAATTCGCCACTGGTGCCCTGTGCTCTTCACAGATGAAAGCAGGTTCACACTGAGCACATGTGACAGACGTGACAGAGTCTGGAGACGCCGTGGAGAACGTTCTGCTGCCTGCAACATCCTCCAGCATGACCGGTTTGGCGGTGGGTCAGTCATGGTGTGGGGTGGCATTTCTTTGGGGGGCCGCACAGCCCTCCATGTGTTCACCAGAGGTAGCCTGACTGCCATTAGGTACCGAGATGAGATCCTCAGACCCCTTGTGAGACCATATGCTGGTGTGGTTGACCCTGGGTTCCTCCTAATGCAAGACAATGCTAGACCTCATGTGGCTGGAGTGTGTCAGCAGTTCCTGCAATAGGAAGGCATTGATGCTATGGACTGGCCCGCCCGTTCCCCAGACCTGAATCCAATTGAGCACATCTGGGACATCATGTCTCGCTCCATCCACCAACGCCACGTTGCACCACAGACTGTCCAGGAGTTGGCGGATGCTTTAGTCCAGGTCTGGGAGGAGATCCCGCAGGAGACCATCCGCCACCTCATCAGGAGCATGCCCAGGCGTTGTAGGGAGGTCATACAGGCACCTGGAGGCCACACACACTACTGAGCCTCATTTTCTTGTTTTAAGGACATTACATCAAAGTTGGATCAGCCTGTAGTGTGGTTTTCCACTCCAAATCCAGACCTCCATGGGTTGATAAATTTGATTTCCATTGATAATTTTTGTGTGATTTTGTTGTCAGCACATTCAACTATGTAAAGAAAAAAGTATTTAATAAGAATATTTCATTCATTCAGATCTAGGATGTGTTATTTTAGTGTTCCCTTTATTTTTTTGAGCAGTGTATATTCACATATAGGGATATTTTGCAGTTCATTTATCTATACATTACACACAGAGCCTAATTTAAAAAAAAATAATAATAAAATAACATTTGAGATATGGCAGACGGGAGCTCTGTAATGGGTGCGTGTTGGTGGCAGGGAAGTCAGGCGCAGGAGAATCGAACTTGGTATAAACGGAGTTGTTTAATCAGTGCTTCACAAAACTCCAAAACCAAAATGACAAAATAAATAAAAGTGGGTACAAAACCCGTCACGCACCAACACATAATACACAAACATATAATCAAACAATATCTGACAAGGATATGAGGGGAAACAGAGGGTTAAATACACAACATGTAATTGATGGGATTGGGACCAGGTGTGAAGGAAGACAAGACAAAACCAATGGAAAATGAAAAATGGATCAGTGATAATCGACCGCCGAACACCGCCCGAACAAGGAGGGGGACCGACTTCGGTGGAAGTCGTGACAAGCTCAGAGTTGTCTGAGGGGCCGGTCGCAATGAAACCCGCCACCCCTCCAGTTTTTAATTGGGAAATACCCCACCATGGAAAAAGACAAACTGGGTTTCAAGAAATGGCATGATTGGACAAAAGACGCCTCTGAATATAGATGGCCCACAGATGGGTCATTTAATAAAACCAAGTATCAACATGTACAGGATATCGTGTAAAGAAGACAGGTAAATAAAACCAAGGAAAATAAATGAATCCACCCTGTTTTCTGTGACTGCTTTAGCAATGTTGAAAACTGAAGGTAACCTATTCTGGACTCAACAGAACCTGAACCTGCTTAAAGAAACAGTTAACAAAGATCAAAGACCCTGCCTCCGTCAAGACGGAGAAGTTTCCTCTAGAATGCAACGCCCCACCATATGCTCCACCACCCCCTCCCTACTGCGGAGATAGGTTTAAAGGAATTTATCCACTACTCCCAAACGAACTACTAGCTCCAGGCAATAATTCTTCTCCACCACCGCCACCGGGTAGAATGTATCAAGAACTAGGGGATATATGGAATGATGCCAGGGCACACTCAACGCTTCTCTACCCTTCTCTACCCTGGAGTTGCCACGGAAAAGGACCTCATGGCAGCTCAAAAAAATAAGGTGCAGAGAGAAATGGATAAAGCTGTTGACAAAATCAGACGACATTGCGATGATGAAGACAGAGACAAAAGGATAAGTGGAAGTAACTTAACAAAGGGAAAGAAGAGAAGAGGAGATAAGACGAGAGAGAGAGTGGAATGTGAAGAAAGAGCAAGTGAACAATACATACATATCAATACATATCCTGCCCGTTTGGCCAAGTCTGGGGGTATCATCGGATGGGGCCAAAGTGTCTCCTGACCCCTCTTGTCTCAGCCTCCAGTCTTTATGCTGCAGTAGTTTATGTGTCGGGGGGCTAGGGACAGTCTGTTATATCTGGAGTATTTCTACTGTCTTATCCGGTGTCCTGTGTGAATTTAAGTATGCTCTCTCTAATTTTCTTTTTCTCTCTTTCTTTCTGTCTCTTTCTCGGAGGACCTGAGCCCTAGGACCATGACTTAGGACTACCTGGCATGATGACTCCTTGCTGTCCCCAGTCCACCTGGCCGTGCTGCTGCTCCAGTTTCAACTGTTCTGCCTGCAGCTATGGAACCCTGACCTGTTCACCGGACGTGCTACCTGTCCCAGGCCTGCTGTTTTCAACTTTCTAGAGACAGCAGGAGCGGTAGAGATACTCTCAATGATCGGCTATGAAAAGCCAACTGACATTTACTCCTGAGGTGCTGACTTGTTGCATCCTCGACAACTACTGTGATTATTATTATTTGACCATGCTGGTCATTTATGAACATTTGAACATCTTGGCCATGTTCTGTTATAATCTCCACCCGGCACAGCCAGAAGAGGACTGGCCACCCCTCATAGCCTGGTTCCTCTCTAGGTTTTTCCTAGGTGTTGGCCTTTCTAGGGAGTTTTTACTAGCCACCGTGCTTCTACACCTGCATTGCTTGCTGTTTGGGGTTTTAGGCTGGGTTTCTGTACAGCACTTTGATATATCAGCTGATGTAAGAAGGGCTATATAAATACATTTGATTTGATTTTGATTTGATTTGATTTACATAAGGCAGTGTGAAGAAAAGCAGAGAGAGGAGAGAGAATGTGAACAATTAAAAGAACACGAAAGTGGAACTGAAGATGATGAAGAATATGGGTCTTGCGAGAGTCACAAGGACTCCCGAGCGCATGCCGGCGGCCAACAGAACATAAAACAGCAACTGGATCAATCGAGGGAGACATTTAGGCGCCTATCAAACATGGTGGTGCAAAGTGAGGTAGCACCATTACAGGGTGAATTTAAAAACATACAGCCCCGAACGTCACAGAGACTGGAGATGAAACAAACTGAATGGACGAAGACACAGCCAGGTGAAGATGACCGTCCTGTGGGAACTTACCCTCTGGTGATAAAACCCTCTGTTACAGGACAACCGTACTATGATTACAAACCATGGAGTTTTGGGGACTTGGACACAGCAGCGAAACAATTGCCCCGCCTATCTAAAGAGCAGACAGGTGCATTCACACCTTTGAGACTGTTATAGCCTCACACCATCAGCTGTGCCTGGGTGACCTCAGAGCTCTCATGGCTAAGGTCCTGACCCCTGGACAGTGTGACACTGTTTGGAATCAACTACAACTTTGCATACGCCATTGGTGTTTGCCTCTCCTGTGTTGGCGTTTGGAAGGGTAGGGACTTTGTCTGATACCCCTATTAAACACTGTTTACAGATTGAAGCCCTGCTGGAGGCCATGTTGCTTCCAGCTGAGTTAGCTATTCTTAGCTATGCCCACACAGGTAACACTGACAGCGTTAGTTTGGGTAATGCAGCTGCTGCTGATGCTGCTGCTAAGAATGCTACTTCCCGCTGCCATACTCATGCTGTTCTGCTTGCCTCCCTGTGTACGTCTGAAATCACTGATCTGGACCAACACCAGACTGCGGATGCACTTAATCATCCCTCGTGGGAGTCTAGAGATTGCTCTAGCGGCCCTGATGATCTGTGGATCCCTCTCTGGCAAACCAGTTCTGCCTCTACCTCTCGTCTCCTCTGTGTGTCGCCTGGCCCAAGGGGTGGGTCACGCGCCAAGGGGGAAGATGTTAAGACTAATATCTGACACCTGGTTTTGTCCAAATCTGATTGAAAGTTGCAAAACACACATGTTAAATGTACTACATGCATGCATTAGAACACTGGTTACGGTACCCCCCTGAAAGTAGGGAAATTTCCAGCGCTGGCCAGCCCGTTCACCCATTTAGCTATGGAAAGACAGAAAGAGATACTGGTAATAACTGACCGCTTTACCAGGTGGGTCAAAGCATTTCCAACCTTGCACTGTGATGCCAAAACAGTAGCGAAACTTCTGGTAAGGGAAATTATTCCTAGATTTTTTATTCCAGAATTTCTTTCCGCAGACAATGACACCCATTTCACAGGAGATGTGGTTGCACAGGTGGCTGGCCAATTGGGGATAGATCTGAAGTTTATTTGTATCTACCACCCACTCTCATGCTGGAATAAAGGATTTGGAGACAGACGCAGGAATACACAATAGGGGTTTTTAATAAACCCCCCAAAAACACGTATACAAAAACACTGGGATGTACCCAAACAAAAGAGCAAGGGTAAACCTTGTTAAACGATACGGGACGATACCTGTAATACACAATATATAAAACACGCAGCATAACAGCTGCACCAACGCGTACAGTTGATGTCGGAAGTTTATATACACCTTAGCCAAATACATTTAAACTCAGTTTTTCACAATTCTTGACATTTAATCCAAGTAAAAATTCAGTGTTTTGGGTCAGTTAGGATCACTTTATTTTAAGAATGTGAAATGTCAGAATAATAGTATAGAGAAT
Source organism: Oncorhynchus nerka (assembly GCF_034236695.1). Classification (NCBI taxonomy): domain Eukaryota; kingdom Metazoa; phylum Chordata; class Actinopteri; order Salmoniformes; family Salmonidae; genus Oncorhynchus; species Oncorhynchus nerka. Next base: position 46,680,123 of record NC_088403.1, on the reverse strand, counting down.
GATTTATTTCAGTTTTTATTTCTTTCATCACATTCCCAGTGGGTCAAATGTTTACATACACTCAATTAGTATTTGGTAGCATTGCCTTTAAATTGTTTAACTTGGGCCAAACGTTTCAAGTAGCCTTCCACAAGCTTCCCACAATACATTGGGTGAATTTTGGCCCATTCCTCCTGACAGAGCTGGTGTAACTGAGTCAGGTTTGGAGGCCTCCTTGCTCGCGCACACATTTTCAGTTCAGCCCACACATTTTCTATAGGATTGAGGTCAGGGCTTTGTGATGGCCACTCCAATACCTTGACTTTGTTGTCCTTAAGCCCTTTTGCCACAACTTTGGAAGTATGCTTGGGGTCATTGTCCATTTGGAAGATCCATTTGTGACCAAGCTTTAACTTCCTGACTGATGTCTTGAGATGTTGCTTCAATATATCCATAGAATTTTCCTACCTCATGATGCCATCTATTTTGTGAAGTGCACCAGTCCCTGCCGTAGCAAAGCACCCTCACAACATAATGCTTCCACCCCAGTGCTTCACGGTTGGGATGGTGATCTTCAGCTTGCAAGCCTCCCCTTTCCCTCCAAACATAATGATGGTCATTATGGCCAAACAGTTCTCTTTTTGTTTCATCAGACCAGAGGACATTTCTCCAAAAAGTACGATCTTTGTCCCCATGTGCAGTTGTTAACCGTAGTCTGGCTTTTATATGGCGGTTTTGGAGTAGTTGCTTCTTCTTTGCTGAGCGGCCTTTCAGGTTATGTTGATATAGGACTCGTTTTACTGTGGATGTACCTGTTTCCTCCAGCATCTTCATAAGGTACTTTGCTGTTGTTCTGGGATTGATTTGCACTTTTCACACCAAATACATTCATCTCTAGGAGACAGAATGCGTCTCCTTCCTGAGCGGTATGACGGCTGCTTGGTCCCATGGTGTTTATACTTGCGTACTATTGTTTGTACAGATGAACATGGTACCTTCAGGCATTTGGAAATTGCTCCCAAGGATGAACCAGACGTGTGGTCCACAATTTGTTTTCTGAGGTCTTGGCTGATTTCTTTTGATTTTCCCATGATGTCAAGCAAAGAGGCACTGAGTTTGAAGGTAGGCCTTGAAATACATCCACACCTTCAATTGACTCAAATTATGTCAATTAGCCTAACAGAAGCTTCTAAAGCCATGACATAATTTTCTGGAATTTTCCAAGCTGTTTAAAGGCACAGTCAACTTAGTGTATGTCAACTGCTGACCCACTAGAATTGTGATACAGTGAATTATAAGTGAAATAATCTGTCTAAACAATTATTGGAAAAATGACTTGTGTCATGCACACAGTAGATTTCCTAACCGACTTGCCAAAAACTATAGTTTGTTAACAAGAAATTTGTGGAGTGGTTGAAAAACGATAATGACTCCAACATAAGTGTATGTAAACTTCTGACTTCAACTGTATATATACAGTACCAGTCAAACGTTTTAGAACATTTACTCATTCAAGGGTTTTTCTTTATTTTTACTATTTTCTACATTGTAGAATAATAGTGAAGACATCAACACTATGAAATAACACATATGGAATCATGTAGTAACCAAAAAAGTCTTAAACAAATCCAAATATATTTTATATTTGAGATTCTTCAAAGTCGCCACCCTTTGCCTTGATGACAGCTTTGCACACTTTTAGCATGATCTCAACCAGCTTCATGAGGTAGCCACCTGGAATGCATTTAAAGGAACAGGCGTGCCTTGTTAAAAGTTCATTTGTGGAATACATTTTCTTGATGCGTTTGAGTCAATCGGTTGTGTTATGACAAAGGAGGGGTGGTAACAAAATATAGCCCTATTTGGTAAAAGACCAGGTCCATATTATGGCAAGAACAGTTCAAATAAGCAAAGAGAAACGACAGTCCATCATTACTTTAAGACATGAAGGTTAGGCAATCTGGAAAAAATCAATAACTTTCAAGGTTTCTTCAAGTGCCGTGACAAAAACCATCAAGCGCTATGATGAAACTGGGTCTCATGAGGACCACCACAGGAAAGGAAGACCCAGAGTTATTTCTGCTGCAGAGGATAAGTTAATTAGAGTTAACTGCACCTCAGATTGCCGCCAAGTCAATGCTTCGCGGAGTTCAAGTAACAGACACATCTCAACATCAACTGTTCAGAGGAGACTGTGTGAATTAGGCCTTCATGGTCGAATTGCTTCAAAGAAACCACTACAAAGAACATCAATAATAAGAAGAGAATTGATTGGGCCAAGAAACACGAGCAAATTACAATAGACCAGTGGAAATCTGTCCTTTGAGATTTTTGGTTCCAACTGCCGTGTCTTTGTGTATGCAGAGTAGGTGAACAGATGATCTCTGCATGTGTGGTCCCACCATTAAGCATGGAGGTGTGATGGTGTTGGGGTACTTTGCTGCTAACAGTGTCAGTGGTTTATTTTGAATTCAAGGCACACTTAACCAGCATGGGTACCACAGCATCGATACGCCATCCCATCTGGTTTACGCTTAGTGGGACTATCATTTGCCAATTGAGCTGGTTTGCGATGAGTTGGACCTCAGATTGAAAGAAAAGCAGCATATGTGGGAACTGCTTCAAGACTGCTGAAAAAGCATTCCAGGTGAAGCTGGTTGAGAGAATGCCAAGAGCGTGGAAAGCTGTCATCAAGGCAAAGCATGGCTACTTTGAAGAATCTCAAATATAAAATATATTTTGATTAAACCTTTTTTGGTTACTACATGATTCTATATGTGTTATTTCATAATTTTGATGTCTTCACTATTATTCTACAATGTAGAAAATAGTACAAATAAAGAAAACCCCTTGAATGTGTAGGTGTGTCCAAACTTTTGACTGGTACTGTATATATATAATTGTTTACATTGAATTTAGCATAATTATTATGGCTTCATATGGCAGGAAAAAGCTGTTTTCGGTGTTAGAAAAATGCAACATTCTCCAACTTCTGGACTGGTGGCCTACCTCCCCTCTGGACCACACCCAAGCCATCCTCACATACTTTATACTTTGTGCCCCCTCAGATTTTTGGGGTGCACGATGTCACTTGGTCAATAGCGATTTAATGTTATTTTTTAATCATCATTGCAAGTATTGGCTAAACAGGAGGAAAACTTCTGGCTATATGACAGCAACTATAAGGATTATATCATCTAAACAAAATGCTAATTGTTCTGTCCCCAATGCAATGTGTTGACTGCATATTGCTTGTGCTACTATGGCAATATCCGTTACAACAGACAGAGAAGGTTGTAGCCGTCACAATATTTTTGGAACGTTAGTTTAAAACGCAGCTGTTCAGAAATATGAGGAAGAGACATAGGATTCATCATCATATCGATCAAATTGGTTGATGGTTCAGAAGAGGGTGAGTAAAGAGATTTCCGAAAGTTTCCAGAGGGGCGGGGGCGAAAACTCCCTTTTTCGTAACATTAGCCTTTTCCCAATGCTAAACTGCCTGAGTAAGACATCTTCAATTATCCATCGTCGTTGGTGTGGCCCATATGCTGCCGTACAGAGGAAAGTACAGGCGCGAGACCAATTGATGCAATTAAATGATCGTTGGAACACCCACTGTAGGACTTTTATTTTGAAAAAGTGCCGGAAACGCTGTATCTCACGTCTTTAAACTCGTGTTTTCGTCACTGTACTGAACGGACTCATCAACAGAGGTAGATTACTTTTTATTTTTTAATATAAACCAACATTATGCCCAAACGTTAATTATTGGCTTTTCATGTAGCTCTTGTTGAAGGGAAGGTCATCTCTTTTTATTTTGAATTCAGCACAAACTATAGGCTACTGTAGTTGCGTGCTTGCACAATTCAACTTTCACCTACTTTCATCTCTTCAAGCTCGTCGACTGCTTGACAACTACAATAAGGAAGAACATAAATTCAGTTTAAACACATCTGTTTCCTCCATCATAGATAAAGCAATGCAATAACTAAGGTAGCCGATTAAATCAAATCAAATGTATTTATATAGCCCTTCGAACATCAGCTGATATCTCAAAGTGCTGTACAGAAACCCAGCCTAAAACCCCAAACAAGCAATGCAGGTGTTGAAGCACGTTGGCCAGGAAAAACTCCCTAGAAAGGCCAGAACTTAGGAAGAACCCTAGAGAGGAACCAGGCTATGAGGGGTAGGGCCCAGAGTTTTAAAACTCAACTCCTGGATTTATGATGGAGTTGAGCGGTGCCTAGTGTTTTTATCAAAAACTCCTGATTTCAGCACTCAAAGAATAGGCTGCAATTACACAAGTCACCGCTCAACTCCATCGTAAATCGTGGAGTTGAGTGTAGTCTGCTATTACTAAGGGAGCTTGTAAGTAAGACGTTCAGTTGTGTTTTTGCACCCTGAATATGTGAGCCTACTGTATGTGTGTGCATTGAGAAATATTCTTTCTTTCCAGGTAATGCTGCGGTGTCTTGTTAGCAGGTGCCTTTTGACCAATCCCGTCGCAGGTCAGACAAGAAAGATGTCAGGAGGCAGTCTTGCTGGGTCTCAAATCAGTCTTTCAGGGAAGGTTGCCATAGTCACTGCCTCCACAGATGGGTAAGTAATGGCTGTACCAGCTGTTTTGCTGGGGTTATATTTCATTTGTTTATAGTGAATTGCTCTCCTGCTCTATGTTCCTTATAGTGATTTCTGACCACTTGACCTGACCTGGAAATTATATCTGGACAATTAGTTAGCCTATATTGTGTAACTAGGGTCTCTAAGGTATATCTACAGTATAGGGCCCAGAGATTTCCCTGGTTAGGTCATCCTGGCAGAAAAACTCTGGGCCCTACAGTATGTCATGCAAAATATACATATTTCTCCTACTGACTGGGACTTGTGGCATCTCTTCCAGAATCGGTTTGGCTGCAGCCCAGGCTCTGGGGCAGAGAGGGGCTCACGTCGTGGTGAGTAGCAGACGGCAGTCAAACGTCGACAAGGCCGTGGCACTACTGCAGAGTGAGAAGATACAAGTGACCGGGACGACTTGCAACGTTGGGAATAGTGAAGACAGAGCTAGACTTGTTAACATGGTAAAGAAAACCTCCATACAGTTTGGTCCCATTCTAACAGTTGCATCCAGAGTAAACATCAATTGATAATTCTGGCTTGGCCTTATACAGGTTGATTTAATACATGATCACAGGCATCAGTCATAAGCCCAAACTGAATTTCAGTGTTATTATTTTCTGTTTTGATGTTTAGACAGTGGAACAGTGTGGTGGTGTGGACATCTTCGTTTCGAACGCTGCAGTCAACCCTTTCTTTGGGAACATTATGGACTCGACCGAAGCAGTCTGGGATAAGGTGTGTGCCTGGCATCAATATTATCTAGGTCAGTGTTTTTTCATCTAGTTCCTGGCTCACGTCGTGGTGAGTAGCAGGCGCCAGTCAAACGTCGACAAGGCCGTGGCACTACTGCAGAGTTGATGATTTGAACCAGGTTTGTAGTGCTAAGGCGAACACGAAAATGTGAACCCCTTTGTGTCCCCAGGACCAGGATTAAGAAGCACTCATTTAAATAACCAAACACAAAATGCATCAAGTAACTATACATTTAGGAAGATATAGTTTCACTTAGTCTGAGAAGGATGATAGCAAATGAGAAAAGTGGTATTTGTCCAAAAAAAAGAGTGTTGCGATATCAGCTGATTTTTATATTGTGCACTTCACACAGATCCTGGATGTGAATGTAAAGTCGGCCTTTCTTATGACCCAACTGGTGGTGCCGCATATGGAGAAGAGGGGGTAAGAGAGAGAACGAGGAATAGAAAGTTAGGAAAGTGTTTTGTGAGCTATAACATATCTGTTTTCCAGGGGTGGGAGTGTTGTGTTTGTGTCCTCTGTCGCTGGGTACCAGCCTATGCAGGTAAGTTCTTCTGATGTGACCTCTAAATTCCTCTTGGTTTGATCATTAGATCAATTTGCATTGTTATGGAGAATTCTTACTTTCTTTGACCTCCCCACCACCAGGCACTGGGCCCTTACAGCGTGAGTAAGACAGCTCTGTTGGGACTAACCAGAGCCCTGGCCCCTGAACTGGCCCAGAGCCACATCCGGGTCAACTGTGTGGCCCCTGGTGTCATTAAGACCCTCTTCAGCCAAGCAGTGAGGACCCCCTCCCTTTCTAATTCTGTCATCTTTACCTGTGTACCCTTTTCACTTCACCTACCCTCCTTACCCTCACTGCTCTTCCTGTCACACCTTTATCCTTTGTTTCCCTCTGTAATTCATACAGAGAAGGGAGTTTTGACAATTCTGTGTTCTCAGTTGTGGCAGGACGAAGACGTTGTGGACGAGTTCAAGAAGCAGCTTAGCATTAAAAGGTTGCCTTCAACTTCATACTTGGTTGTATCATTTAGGGTACATTCTTACCCTCGAGTGTTATTGTTTTTGTAATGTGTGGCCACAAGTGCCTCATTGTGACTGAATTGGTAGAAGTTGTGTGACATGGTCTGTGTTTGATTATTGATTTATTTTAGTGGCGGACACCATGAAGTAATCTGACACTATTCATCAAGTACAAAATGAAATGCATAATCGTAGCATGTACAACTACCACCTTGTCACATAAGGTTATTTCATACAACAAAAAATACATCCATTCTTGTAATATTCTCCCAGGTTTGGAAAGCCAGAGGAGATCGGTGGAGTAATCGCCTTCCTGTGCTCTAAGGACGCGTCTTACATCACTGGAGAGACAATCACTGTGACTGGAGGGATGAGCTGCAGACTGTGAGGCTGATTGACTGGAAAGTGTTAATAGAATCTGGCAACACTGTGACACTCAACGGAAACAATGCTTTTGTAATATAATGGACTGTAAGACAGGAAGATTCACTATACATTTCAGTCATTTCTTTCTCTCAAAATCAAATGACACGAAGCCAGGAAGCGATGGGGAAGTGGACAGTCGCCACCACTGATATTCTTTCTGGGTATGTTTTCCAGTGGGCACTATACAGTGCAGTCAGTTAACAAATAAACGGCATGTTTTTTTGCTAAGCTTTTAAAGCTCCGTCACAGCACATTAAGCATTTGAGCTCACAAGCAGCGTCCAAACTCAGGCCAGTTTATACCTACATTTCCTTAATAAAAAGGACTACACTGCTATTCATGTTTTGGATTATTGTACTTCATTAATAGAACTACATGGTAATTAGTGAAACCAAGAGAAGTGTATATAAAAGACAGCCAAAACAGTTTAATACTTTGTAGTTTACACAGTAATAAAAAGACATTGAATGTGAAAAAGGTATTACTTTACTACTTGGCAGATGCTTAATTTACATTTAATTCATGACAATCTTTAATGACATAGCTTAAACAGTTATTAGAATACAGTTATGAAAAGTCTGACAAGATACAAAAGTACACATTAAAACCCCACTCATTTACAGAGAATTGACAATACATTAAAAATATTTTCTCCAAGTTGTTATCACAACCAGGCATCAGAATCTGAAGATATTGAGCTGAAATAATCAGTTGAACTCTTGACAATTACTTAAATTGTCAGCCAATATGAGAAAGCTCTTGCCTCAGTTATCGCAGCCATCAACGTCTGAAGATATAAGTATGACCCCTAAAAGAAAATGTGTTGGGACATCTGAACTCTTGACAATGACAGCACACAGGCTGTAAGTATTGGTGACATAGGTTAATCCTCTTGATTTCAAAATAAAAGTCACAGGTTTTTAAATAATGCTTATTGCAAAGTGATTCAGATACAAAGAATCCTAAAACTGCCAATCATTCACTTTTACAACCATGGTTGTGTTCAGTTGGCCAAACTGTAGAAAAATGTTTTTGCAGTAAGAAACATGTTCCTATTGGAAAAGTTCAGATGGTACCCTTCCTGTTTCAAAATTCATATTTTGCTCCCCGTGGATGGTGAAAGGATTTTGCCGTACGTCTGTGAATTATTGAGTGTGTCATCTGTGTCCGTTGCCGGGAAACAGCAGGTCGGGCCAGGCTGGGCTTCCAGAACTCCCTGAGGGTGGGTACATAGGTGTCGTGCTTGGTCCTATAGTAGCGCTTCCTAAACAGCTAGAAAAGACAGAGCACATTAGAAAGACAAGGTAGTAGTCCATTTTATTATCCCACAATGTGAAATTTGTTTGTGGTCATTTTAAAAAGACATGATAGCAGCAGTAGGGTCTCAGTAAGGAGGAAACATTTTGAAACAGAAATAGAACCTTTACTTTTTTTTTGTGGTCTTCTGATGCAAAATGTTTTGTTACGATGTAACCTACTGAACATGAGGGGGGAACTCTAAAGGTGCATCTCGATATTCTAAAGTAACTTCAACAGGATCAATTCTTACCCTGCCTTTGAAATTCTTTGTCGCCTCATCCTCTGAATCTCCTATGACGTCATCATTGTCATTGGTTACTGGTGAGGTCAGTATTTCTAGATGGAAAAACATAACAAATCTAAGAGTGTTACTAGGTTACCATTGCACTGTAAACTAATTCATAAACAGTACAATGAGTTCATTCTCACAGAAATGATCAAACATTTATTATATTTTAGGGGGTGGGGAGATTACCTGTGCTTCTCATTTGAGGCAGAGGAACAATGGAGGGAGAGCTAACTGAAGGAAGCAAACAGTTCCTGAAAATGGGAGGTGTAACAATGAGTAAATGTCATACATTTCTGTTCGTATTGATAATCTTTTTACAATATAAATCGTTATGGCTCTAGTTTTAAGTATTAGTACTAGTAGTATTTTACTAGTTTAGTTGCCAGATCTGTTTGTGCTTTAATCAATTCCACAATTGTTGGTCGTCATTCCATGTATGAAATGACAATGAACAACAGCGGAGTTGGCTAAAGAAACCACAGCCAGATCTGGCAACCAGGCTAGCATAAAAAAAAGTAGTCTTGGTTGTTTAATTAATCAGCACCAGACTCTCTCTTACTCTTTGTCAGCTGATGCTGGAAGCACCACATCTAGGGTCAACGAGCTGTCATTCAACTTCCGTTGCTGGGTCGAAGGAAGCCGACGCACAGTTATCGTCAGCCTCTTGTTCTGTCCCCATGGAGATCTACCTGCTGTTGGTGTCTCGTTGCTGCAGGAAGGACTGTGAGGTTGTGACCTCACATGTGCAATGATGTCTGTGGAAGTCAGTCGGGGGATGAGCACTCTGGGTTGGTTAAGCCGACAGGATGTGATGGAAGAGCAGAGGTGCTTGTCTTCCGGAACCTTGAGGCCTGCAATCGCCAACTGATCCAAACAGTCCCTTCGAAGGTCCCTCTCAGTCTCTTCATCTGTATCGCTCGTCAAATCCTTCTCTTCCCTCGTCCTCTTCTTCCTCCTCCCTCTTCTCACGACTATCACCTCCTCGTCCTCTTCAGATTCCACCTCAGTATATTTTGACTTTGCCGTTGACTCTGCTTTCTTCTCCACTTCTCTTGAATCCGATTGGAAAGTAACGTCTTCCTTGCAAGTTCTTGGCCTGTTATTGGCTGAAGCCATGACTGGCAGGTCTTCGTTGCAAATCCCACCTATCACAGGCGTGATGGGCAATGACCTGTTTTGTGTCTGTCTGTGATTGGTCAATGGGGTTAAAGACTGAGGGTTTGGGGTGGAAACAAAGGCAGGCTTAGATCCTGATTGTTCGCTTTGCTGAGCTCTTCCAGAGGGAGGGAGAGATAGGGATGAGAGGATGGAGTCGCCCATACATGGAGGAAGAGAAGCTGAAAGAAGATAACAGACTGATGAGGTTAGCTGATACATTAAACACCTAACCAGGTGTTGTGAGATATGGCTGGTGACGCCAACGTAGTCGGCCTGGAACGCGCCCTATGTAGACCCACCTGCCAAATCCAGGTGACCCAGGCAGATCTGGTGCTGGAGCAGGGTCCTCAGGAGCTGTGGTTGGGAGGCAGCCTTCGCACACTCCTCTAGGACAGGAGGGGCAGCAGTGAGCCAGGACACCGTCTGAGCCAGGTTAGGCACGGGGAGAAGTTGGTTCAGTCTGAGCAGGAACTCCCACAGTAGTTTCTCCAGTTCCTGGTCAAATTGAGGGCCATACTCTGAAGGAAACTCCTCCTGAAGGGAAGACGAGAGAAGAGTGAGGTGGGGGGAGAGAAAGGGACAAACAAGAGAGAGCGTGAGAAAAAAATAGGGGAAGAGAACGAGGGAGACAAACAAAGAGAGCGAGAAGGGGGGGGGGGGGCAGTTCCTAATTTGATGGTCTCTCAATAAAAGCTGTTCATTTAAACATTGATACATTGCATCTGGGAGGAGGCAGTTTCACCATGTAGAACAGTGCTCTCTCTGTGGGGTCTCTCAGGAGGACTTCCACCAGGCCATGCAAGTTGGTGACTGCGGTCTCAATCTTCACATCCTTCTTCTGCAACATAGGCATGCAAAAACATAACTTACAGCAAACATACTGTATTTCTCACAAAATGATTGGGGAAAATGTGTTAAAAAGGTGATAAAGGCCCATTCAAATACCACACTTGTGGTACAGAGAATTGCTGACTTAGAGGGGTCAGTATTTGACTGTCACTCACCAGTGCAGAGGAAGGAGTGAGGGCACGGATCCTGTCCAGCTGGGGAAGGATAACCGCTGGATCTGGTGGGTCCAGGCCATGACACACTTCTAAGATCAGCTATAAACAACCAGAGCCGTTAAAATTAGGGACTAAACAGAGATAGACAACAGCTCATACAGTGGAAGCACATACTGTATACATACAAGGTTGTATTCATTAGGACACACCATAGTAAAAGAAAACAAAATTGAGTCTTATTGGACAAGTTGAGATAGTCCCACCATGTTTGTTTGTTTTCTCCTGTTAGGTGCCAAATTAATACAACCCTTTTTCACTACAACATAACTGTCCCAAAAGTCTCACCCACCCGTGCTCTCAGCCCCAGAGCCAGCTTGGCCTGGTGTCTAGATGTGAGCAAGCCAGGGACTGTCTCACAGGTTGACGTCACAAACTCCTCCAGCGTCCCATAATGCATAACATCGCGTTCCTTTATCACCTTCCACATGGCGGCAGAGACCAGCCGGAGAGGAGGGGCTAGGAGGCGTAAGGAAGATAAGGGGAGGGAGATGTCTGAGGGGGAAAGAGAGGAATGAGTGGCTGTTCTTTAAGTAATTCCTTGATTACTGAGCAGAACTTCTTATTTTAGTTCAAATGTGTTTGATATGATATCAATGGCTCATTGTTACAATTGTTTATTGGAATTACAATTCTACTCAAAAACAACATATTACTGACAACTTCCTACCAGAGTAACCACACAAATATTAATACAAACAATATTTGGCAAAATGATACAAATGTAAGTAGTTGTTAGTAACCATTTACTACAGGCCCTTAGCCAAGCTAACGTTAATGGTTGATGACACCAGAATGTATTGACTGGGTTGTAAAACTGTCTGGCAACTGTCAATGTCACGGATTTTACACTGACTAGCGTTCTTGTTTTACGAGACTAATTACTACTGGTATAAAAGATGGTTGAACAAGCTAGTATGGCAACCACCGCAGGGTTTGGATTGTTCTGAACTGATTAAAGTAATTTAGCCAGCCACGGCAGTTAGTTATGCCATGTCTTTACGATCAATGGTTGCTAACTATTGCTACTAGTTCACTAGTGTCAATGCAAAGAGAAAAGTTAGAAACCAAATATAATCAAAGGTAATTACCCATTTCAGATAACTTCTTAGTTGCCATATCGTCCAGTCCGAATGTAGGCAAAGTTAACTGATTTCTATAGCTGGGATAGTTAACGTTGTATGCTAACTAACAAAATTCTGAGATTGCTGGATATTGTTAACGACGAGGTTACAATAGTGACTAACTTAGCTATACAAACTGAAAATATGCAACTCTTGAAGTTCTGTGTCTACTACACTGACTTTGAAAGTTTGGACATTTTAAGAAGAAAAACAATCTGTGTTCTTTTATATCTCAATCACCATGTCTTCTCCCGCCTTGTCCAGGATACTTTCCTTTCAGGATGTGACGTAATGTGATGGCTCTCGCAGTAGTAATGCTGCGTTCAAAAAAAAAAAATAAAGACATTTCAAACGTCATATGTCTGTATACAGTGTTGTAATTATGTGCAAATAATTAAAGTGCAAAAGGGAAAATAAATAAACATAAATATAGTTTGTATTTACAATGGTGTTTGTTCTTTAACTGTGATTGCACATTGTGGTATTTCACCCAATATATATGGGAGTTTATCAAAATTTGAATTTCTTTCAAATTCTTTGTGGGTCTGTAAAATCTGAGGGAAATATTTGTCTCTAATTTGGTCATATATTTGGCAGGAGGTTAGGAAGTGCAGCTCAGTTTCCACCTCATTTTGTGGGCAGTGTGCACATAGCCTGTCTTGTCTTCTCTTCAGATAACTTCTTAGTTGCCATATCGTCCCGTCCGAATTTAGGTAACGTTAGCAAGATTTCTATACTTAGCTAGGATAGCTAAGCAAGGCTATACTCACTGAGTCTGTACATAGTCAAAGATTTCCCTAATTTTTGGTCAGTCACAGTGGTCAGGTATTCTGCCACTGTGTATGTTTAGGGCCAAATAGCATTCTAGTTTGCACTGTTTTTTTGTTGTAAATTCTTTCCAATGTGTCAAGTAATTATCTTTCTGTTTTCTCATGATTTGGTTGGGTCTAATTGTGTTGCTGTCCTGGGGCTCTGTGGGGTCTGTTTGTGTTTGTGAACAGAGCCCCAGGACCAGCTTGCTTAGGGGACCCTTCTCCAGGTTCATCTGTCTGTAGGTGATAGCTTTGTTATGGAAGGTTTGGTTATCGCTTAATTTTAGGTGGTTGTAGAATTTAACGTCTGCCTAATTCTGCTCTTCATGCATTATTTGGTGTTTTACGTTGTACACCGAGGGTATTTTTGCAGAATTCTGCATGCAGAGTCTCAATTTGGTGTCTGTCCCATTTTGTGAATTATTGGTTGGTGAGCAGACCCCAGACCTCATAACCACAAAGCGCAATGGGTTCTATAACTGATTCAAGTATTTTTAGCCAGATCCTAATTGGTATGTCAAATTTAGTTTTTTAATGCATAGAACGCCCTTCTTGCCTTGTCTCTCAGATCGTTCACAGCTTTGTGGAAGTTACCTGTGGCGCTGATGTTTAGGCCGAAGTATGTATCGTTTTTTGTGTGTTTTAGGGCAACGGTGTCTAGATGGAATTTATATTAGTGGTCCTGGCAACTGGACATTTTTTGGAACACCATTATTTTTGTCTTACTGAGATTTACTGTCAGGGCCCAGGTCTGACAGAATCTGTGCAGAAGATCTAGGTGCTGCTGTAGGCCCTCCTGAATGGGGTACAGAAGCACCAGATCATCAGCAAACAGTAGACATTTGACTTCAGATTCGAGTTGGGTGAGGCCGGGTGCTGCAGACTATTCTAATCAAATCAAATCAAATTTCATTTCATTTGTCACATGTGCTGAATACAAAAGGTTAACCAATAATACAGTTTTAAGAAAAACAAGTGTTAAGTAAAAAATATAAATAACAAATCATTAAAGACCAGCAGGAAAATAACAGTACCGAGGCTATATACAGGGGGTTCCGGTACAGAGTCAATGTGCAGGGGCACAGGTTAGTCGAGGTAATTGAGGTAATATGTACATGTAGGTAGAGTTAAAGTGACTATGCATAGATAATAACCAGAGAGTAGCAGCAGTGTAAAATAGGGGGTGGGGGGACAATGCTAATAGTCTGGGTTGCCATTTGATTAGCTGTTCAGGAGTCTTATGGCTTGGGGTAGAAAATGTTAGATTCTATGGATTCTTCAATTACATTGAGCTGATTTCCTTCTTTTTCCAAAGTGCATTTCTGTATTGTTTTAGTGATTCACCATAGCGAAGGCGTAGGCTCAGGTTTTCTGGTTCTATGTTTTTGGTTGGATAGGTTTCTCAATTTCTTTCTTAGGTTTTTGTATTCTTCATCAAACCATTTGTCATTGTTGTTAATTTTCTTAGGTTGTCTGCTTGAAATGTTTAGATTTGATAAGGAAGCCGAGAGGTCAAATATACTGTTTAGGTTTTCTACAGCTAAGTTTACACCTTCACTATTACAGTGGAACGTTTTATCCAGGAAGTTGTCTAAAAGGGGTTGAATTTTGTTTTTGCCTAATTGTTTTTTGGTATATTTCCACACTATTTTCCTTCCAGCTATAGCATTTATTAATATTATTCTATTCCTTTTGCTTTGATGCCTCATGATTGTGTGTTATTTTGCTGTGATCTGTTAGGAGTGTCAGTGGACTGACTGAACGCTCTAAGAGACTCTGGGTTGAGGTCAATGATAAAGTAGTCTACAGTGCTACTGCCAAGAGATGAGCTACAGGTGTACCTACCATAGGAGTCCCCTCGAAGCCTACCAATGACTATGTACATACCCAGCGTCCGACAGAGCTGCAGGAGATGTGACTCGTTTTTGTTGGTTATGTTGTCGTAGTTGTGTCTATGGGGGCATATGGCGGAGGGAATGCTGTCACCTCTAGGTAGGTGTTTGTCCCCCTTTGTGGTGAGGGTGTTGGGATCTTGTCCAGTTCTGGCATTTAGGTCGACACAGTACATGTCCCTGAGCCTGGAAATGGTTGATCTCCCCCTCTAGGATGGAGAATCTGTCATCGTTGATGTATGGGGATTCTATTGGGGGGATATAGGTAACACACAAGGACATTTTTCTCTGTTGAGATCATTTCCTTATTCATTTCTAGCCAGATGTAACATTTTCCTGTTTTGACTAATTCAATAGAGCGGGTTAGGGCTGCTCTATACCACATCTGCATACCCCCTGAGTCTCTTCCCTGTTTCACACCTGGTAGTTTGATGGGACTACCAGCTCTCTGTAACCTAGAGGGCAACCAGTGGGTCCGTCTCCTTTATACCATGTTTCTTGTAGGATGACAATGTCTGTATTTCCAATTTATTTGATGAAGTCTGGGTTCCTGCTCTTTAGGCCAAAAGCAGATGACCTCAGACCTTGTATATTCCAGGATGAGATAGTAAAAGCTTTCTGTTCCATAGTGTCTAGTGTTGTTTTGTGTGGTTTAGGCCTGGACCATCACAGTAGGTGTGATCAGAGCATGTTGAGCATCTGATACATACTTCTTAGGTCACAGGATGGGGCTTGGGTGGGTGTAATAGTGTGGGTTGGACGTGTTGCGCTGCTCACGGCCTGGGCATATGTCCTGCTGTCATGTTGAGGTCCTTGCTGCAGGGGGCATGGGGTGGGCAGAAGGGGCATAGGTCTGATATGGGGGGCCTACATAGGGTGTGGCCAGGGTTTGTTTGGGGTGGTCTTAGCTGGTTGGGGTGTGGCTGGTGATGCTGTGGTCTGGCTGTAGCTCCTCTTGGCATGGGTTTTCTCTGTGCAGGTTCTTCTGGAGGGGGTCTTTCAGGACTGGGAGGGTATCTCGCTGGTCTGGGTGTAGAGTCCGTTGTTCTGTTGCTCCTGACTGAGGTGCTGGGGTTACGGTTGAGGGTGACGTCCTACCGGGTCCTGGCAAACGTTGGGATTGCTGCCTTGTAGAGGTGGACCTGGTCGTAAAGGCTATTCAATTCCAGGGTGGAGTGATGGTGGGGGTGTTGTAGGCTTGTTCTGTCTGGATTGTGTGGACTAGCTCTCTGAGCTCCACCATGTCTCTCTCTAGCTCTGTGAATGTATCCCTCTCAATGATGGAGGAGCAGTGCAGTTGTGGGACCTGGGTGTGTTCAGTGCTGGAGGGGGGGGACTATCCTCGTCTGCAGGACAGTTTGAAGAGGTGTGATCAGGCTCACTCAGGATGGGGGAGTAGTCACAGTATGAGAGCTTTTCCTGGGCCAATACCTTCTCTCTTTACATTGGGGTAGTTCTAATTAGCACTGTGCCATGACAGGGGATGGTTTGTGTAAAAATGGCTTACATTCCCCTCTTTGTAGCAGTCAGCAAATAGTGTCTCTGGATTGTCTTTGAGGAGTTTTTTTTTTAGTTATTCCTTGCAGGGTTATTTTTAATATCCACGGGGTACTGTATTGATCTCTGGACAGGGATAACCCATTGGGGCTTCTAAAGCCTCTGCGTTTGGGTGGGGGGCTGTGAAACTCTACTGCTATTGTTGGGAACTCTGAAAAAATAGGTCAAATATTGACGTCAAAAAATCATCAGGTCAAATCATGACGCAAAGTCAGAGCTCTAGAAAGAGGCCCGTTTCCGAGTTGGATAACTAACAGTCCAAATCCATTGCCCCTGTAGGAGCTCGTTTATTTTATTTTTTATTTTATTATATTATTATTTTTTATTTTATTTGATTATTTCCGAGTTCACAGTTGTTTTGAACACACTGGGGTCGAAAACCAGAGATTTCCGAGTTCACAGTTGTTTTGAAAGCGGTAAAAATAACATTATCACGCAATCAATGACCCCGAAGAATCGTTTGATCAGTGGTAGGCTTGATTACGAACAACGACGAGACCGCATACAGGGAGGAGGTGAGGGCCCTCGGAGTGTGGTGTCAGGAAAATAACCTCACACTCAACAAAACAAAGGAGATGATCGTGGACTTCAGGAAACAGCAGAGGGAGCACCCCCCTACCCACATCGACGGGACAGTAGTGGAGAGGGTAGTAATTTTTAAATTCCTCGGCTTACACATCACGGACAAACTGAATTGGTCCACCCACACAGACAGCGTGGTGAAGAAGGCGCAGCAGCAATTGTTAGGTTAGATTACTCGTTGGTTATTACTGCATTGTCGGAACGAGAAGCACAAGCATTTCGCTACACTCGCATTAACATCTGCTAACCATGTGTATGTGAAAAATCAAATTTGATCAAGACGTTTTTCAAACCGTGTGCTACCGAAAAAGAGATCCCACTGATTTCTTCGATTCCAAGTTGGTTTCAAACACCGATCTCTAGTTGATACCATTACTTACGATGTAGTTAGGATTTTTGTTCATTGAACGGTATCTCGAAACACTGCTGCACTAAGATTTGATTGATATTATGGAGAAAAAAAACGTTTATATGAACGCTGATTTTCATTGCTGACCAGCAGGTGTCCCTGATCTGCATTGTGTTAATCTCCGAGTAATGAACCGTTTTTCGGCACAGTTTGTTGAAGCTCCAAAAGGCTTCAGAAACCCACCGTTTCACATTACTAGTGACGTATGCTCTTCATTAGTATTATCGTAACTTCACTGAAAGGGTATGGAATTGGAATTGAATGCCATGGCACAGTAAATGATATATGGTCAATGTTATCATCTCTCTCACGCACGCACACAGAGAGACAACTTTGCCCTATGCGTCTGTATCTGATTCATCGTCATAGGTCACTCACGGCAAAGTCCATCCAAAAGAAATTGGTGAGTCAGACACGCAGAAATCGAGAGGCCACAGCACTTGACAACAACAGGAGGAAAAACATAAAAAGAGAGAGGAAGATAAAAAGTGGGATATGGAGACTACGTCATCACTAATAAAGTAAGTACAGTTGCTTCCTCCTAATTTACCACATTTTGGGTTGCAACAGCTCATTCTCAGAGTATTTACGATAGAAAATATCTCTTTGGATTTTCACTTGTTCAATCAATTGTTATATTTTGAGATTCTGATTTGGTAAGCACGCTATTGTATAATACTATATCACTCACCGTTGTCTACTTGTTTAGGTGTGGGTTGTTGAAGGGCCAGGGTAGGGATCATCAACTATAATGAACAAAAATATTTTTTATTAACCAGTTAAACTAGTTGAGAACAAGTAATCATTTACAACTGCGACCTGGCCAAGATAAAGCAAATCAGTGCGACACAGAGTTACACGTGGAATAAACAAGCGTAGTCAATAACACAATAGAAAAAAGAAAGTCTATATACAGTGTGTGCAAATGGCGTGCCTCAGTGTTTCGAGATACCGTTCCGATTTACGTTCCATGAACAAAAATATAAACACAACATGCAAAAATGTCAAAGATTTTACGGAGTTAAAGTTCATATGAGGAAATCAGTCAATTGAAAAATGTATCCGGCCCTAATCTATGGATTTCACATGACTGGGAATACAGATTCATCTGTTGGTCAAAGATACCTTACAAAAAATGGGCCTTACAATGGGCCTCAGGATCTCGTCACGTTATTTCTGTGTATTCAAATTGTAGCTAATATGCCTGCCCATGCCACAACCCCACCTCTATCATGGGGCACTGTTCACAACGTTGACATCAGCAAACCGTTCACCCACATGTCTCCATACATGTAGTCTGCTGTTGTGAGACCAGTTGGTAGTAATGTCAAATTCTCTAAAACAACATTGAAGGTGGCTTATGGTAGAGAACTGAACATTCAATTCTCTGGCAACAGCTTTGGTGGACATTCCTGCAGTCACTATGCCAATTGCACGCTCCCTCAACTTGAGACATCTGTAGCATTGTGTTGTGACAAAACTGCACACATTTTAGAGTGGCCTTGCACCTGTGTAATGATCATGCTGTTTAATCAGCTTCTTGATATGCCACACCTGTCAGGTGGATGGCTTGGCAAAGGAGAAATGCTCACTAACAGGGATGTAAACAAATTTGTGCACAAATTTAGAGAGAAATAAGCTTTTTGTGCATATGGAAAATCTCTGGAATATTTTATTTAAGCTCATGCAACATGGGACCAACGGTTTACATGTTGCGTTTATATTTGTGTTCAGTGCAGATTCAGCCGTGGGCCAATTTGTTCTGGTGCAGGTGGTTGGGGGGCCGGGACATAATACAAAATGTAGACTGCAAATTGAACCCAAGAAGCCTAAAGTTATATTTTTGACTATAACATAATCATTTCAAACCTTGATTACATTTGGGAACATTGTCCTGTGTAGGATGCCGGCTTTCGGATGGGTTGTTAAAATGGGTGTGCCCTGACTGTCTGTGGTCATTCAAATTCCCATAGCTCTTGTAAGAGTAGGGTTTGTTCACCCTGTTTTAATGGCTAATTTCCCAACTTGGCCAAATTCCTTTATGGCCACCTAATCATCCCCCTCATTCCTAATGGGCATATATCACTCCTCACCTCTCCACGTGATAGCTGATGTGTGGTGAGAGTTCTGGTACAAAAATAGTTGCCGTGCATCACTGAGGTTGGTGCTGCACATTGATGGAGGATGAGGTGAGTTTCCCCCTACTATGTAAATACTTTGAGTACCTCAGTTGATAGAAAAGTGCTATATAAATCCAATTAATTATTGTTATTTGTATGCAATCACATACAATATGTCTCTCTATTATGCAATACTTGGGAACAGATTTCCCAAAAAATCACTTGGAGCTGATTTCCTTTTGTTTTAACAGTTTTTATGGCCAACAACGGAAAAATAAATAATTAAATATCATTTTTTTCTTTTTCGGGCAACCAGTTGGGGAACCCTGGCCTAGGGAGTTGGCAAAAAGGCACAGTGACAACAAACCACTGGAACATTTATATAATTGGGGCCTCTAATTGGAGTTGGACTTATTTCCACACTTTGTCTCACAGACACTGTATTGTCTCTACTACCACATTCATAGACGCTAACTGCTGTAGCGCCTATTGACGATAGTGTGTTCTGACCGGGTGAGTTTAGCTAAATGCCCCAACGCTTGCTGTAAACATTATCACACATCACTTGTGGTACTGTTTTGGAGACATAAGGAAGTATCTATCATGTCAGCGAGAAATGTTTTTCAAAAAACAAAAGTTTAAATTACTACACACCTTTTTTATAGGGTTAGTGCTCACAGTCATATCTCCATGTTACAGCGCTTGTGTAGTAGAAGTGTATTTTTTTCAGATGGAAGCACCCATAGCTGTATGGATCTGTGCAAAACTGCTACGGTTACTGCATATTTTATTTATTTGAAGGGTTCTTTCTCGCTGATGAAAGAGCCATATGTTTCGAAACCCGTATCGCAAGCGATGATTATTGACTTTTTCTAAACTTTAAAACACAGCGTCTGGATTGTAGTTCACACGAGCCGGTCGCGGGCGAAGCTAATCGCTTAAACCTGTAAGGAGAAGGCAGAATGCCTCCTAGAGTTTTCGAGAGCTACACTACATGACCAAAAGTATGTGGACTCCTGCTTGTCGAACATCTCATTACGAAATCATGGACATTAATATGGAGTTGGTCCCCCCTTTGCTGCTATAAGAGCCTCCACTCTTCTGGGAAGGCTTTCCACTAGATGTTGGAAAATTGCTACGGGGACTTCATTCCATTCAGCTACGAGCATTAGTGAGGTCGGGTCCTGATGTTGGGCGATTAGGCTTGGCTCCTAGTCGGCGTTCCAATTCATCCCAAAGGTGTTCGTTGGGGTTGAGATCAGGGCTTTGTGCACTTCCACACCGATCTCGACAAACCGTTTTTATATGGACCTGCTTTGTGCCGGGGCATTGTCATGCTGAAACAGGAAAGGGCCATCCCCAAACTGTTGCCACAAAATTGAAAGCCCAGAATCGTCTAGAATTCCATTGTATGCTGTTGTGCTAAGATTTCCCTTCAATAGAACTAAGGAGCTTAGCCCGAGCTTACCATGAAAAACAACCCAAGACCATTATTCCTCCTCCACCAAACTTTACAGTTGGCACTGCATTGAGACAGGTTTCATCCTCCGAACCCAGATTTGTCCGTCAGACTGCCAGATGGCGACGTGGTTCATCACTGGAAGAGAATGCGTTTCCACTGCTCCAAAGTACAATGGTGTCGAGCTTTACCCCACTCCAGCCAACGCTTGGCATTGTGATCTTAGGCTTGTGTGTAGCTGCTCGGCCATTCTATTACTCTTACTATCTCTCAGTGAAATATTTGTAGACCAAATCAATCTTCCATTGTGCAGTACAAATGTATAGACTTGTATCTATGGACTAGGTAGAAGTTGTCCCTAACCACTGATACAGAGTCAGGTTGTACATTCCCTTCATGGTTCAGGTTAGGATTGGTGTGTGTGGTAATCTGATACAAGAATAGGGCAACTTCAAGCCTTCCCCGAGATCTGGTTGCGTGACAATGACCGTAGGTGTTGATAAAACCGCATAAACAGATCTGGGACCAGGCAAGGCAAATTCTACATTAAGCTGGCTGTGTCTGGCCTTGTGAACATCTTCTTACTCCTCTTCCTCCACAGGTCTGTGACCAGGCGGGTGTGGTCGTCGGCCCCTGCCCATCAGAGACCATTCAGGGTGTGTTCCCATGACAGGGGCACCAGGAAGGGCATCACAGCAAGAACCCTGGAGGAGCTGAGAGAGAGGGTGAGAGAGATGGACATGATGAATAAATAAAGAAAAAAAGGGTTTCCTGTTGTTATAAGGCCATGAGTGACCATGTGACCTGAACAGGAAAAGCTCTGTACTGTAGTTGTATAAGGACAGGTCTGGGATCTGAAGCACTTGCCTGAGAAGAATGTATTTGTGCCTTCAAAATACATACACTGTGTCTGTATGTCCTCTGACTATATCTACCTTTGTTGCTACCCCAGGTGTGCCAGGCCAAGATGCTGTGTTTGTCCAGTCTGGCTGTGGTGCTGGTGTGTGAGGAGGATGGGACAGTGGTGGACTCTGAAGACTTACTGATGTCTTTGCCAGACAACACAGTCCTCATGGCCCTGGAACCTGGACAGACATGGAAAACTCCTGCGGTAGGGATGTCCTGATCTACACTACTGGTCAAAAGTTTTAGAACAACTACTCATTCAAGGGTTTTTCTTTATTTGTACTATTTTCTACATTGTAGAATAACAGTGAAGACATCAAAACTATGAAAAAACACATGGAATCATGTAGTAACCAAAAAACGTGTTAAACAATTCAAAATATATTTTATATTTGAGATTCTTCAAACAGCCACCCTTTTCCTTGATGACAGCTTTGCACATTCTTGGCATTCTCTTAACCAGCTTCACCTGAAATGCTTTTTCAACAGTCTTGAAGGAATTCCCACATATGCTGAGCACTTGTTGGCTGCTTTTCCTATACTATGCGGTCCGACTCATCCCAAACCATCTCAATTCGGTTGAGGTCGAGGGATTGTGGAGGTCACGTCATCCGATGCAGCACTCCATCACTCTCCTTCTTGGTCAAATAGTCCTTACACAGCCTAGGTCATTGTCCTGTTGAAAAACAAATGATAGTCCCACTAAGCCCAAACCAGATGGGATGGCGTATCGCTGCATAATGCTGTGGCAGCCATGCTGGTTAAGTGTGCCTTGAATTATAAATAAATCAGACAGTGTCACCAGCAAAGCACCCACACACCATCACACCTCCTCCTCCATGCTTCACGGTGGGAAATACACATGCGGAGATCATCCGTTCACCCACACCGTGTCTCACAAAGACACTGCGGTTGGAACAAAAAATCTCAAATTTGGACGCCAAACTAAAGGACCATATTCCACCGGTCTAATGTCCATTGCTCGTGTTTCTTGGCCCAAGCAAGTCTCTTCTTATTATTGGTGTCCTTTAGTAGTGGTTTCTATGCACCAATTAGATCGTGAAGGCCTGATTCACACAGTCTCCTCTGAACAGTTGATGTTGAGATGTATCTGTTACTGCAACCCAAATAGTTCAAGTATCTGAGGCTGGTAACTCAAATGAATTTATCCTCTGCAGCAGAGGTAACTCTGGGTCTTCCATTCCTGTGGCAGTCGTCATGAGATCTAGTTTCATTATAGCGCTTGATTGTTTTTGTGACTGCACCTGAAGAAACTTTAAAAGTTCTTGACATATTCCCTATTTACTGACCTTCATGTCTTAAAGTAATGATGGACTGTTGTTCCCCTTTGCTTATTTGAGCTGTTCTTGCCATAATATGGACTTGGACTTTTACCAAATAGGGCTATCTTCTGTATACCCCCCCCTACCTTGTCACAACACAACTGATTGGCTCCAATGCATTAAGAAGGAAAGAAATTCCACAAATGAACTTTTAACAAGGCACACCTGTTAATTTAAATGCATTCCAGGTGAGTACCTCATGAAGCTGGTTGAGAGAAAGCTTTGCACACTTTTGGCAGTCATCAAGGCAAAGTGTGGCTATTTGAAGAATCTCAAATACAAAATATATTTGGATTTGTTTAACTTTTTTTGGTTACTACATGATTCCATATGTTATTTCATAGTTTTGATGTCTTCACTACTACTTTACAAAGTAGAACATCGTAAAAATGAAGGAAAACCCTTGAATGAGTAGGTGTCCTAAAACTTTTGACAGGTAGAATAGGTATCTCAACTTGAATGTGTTTTGTTAGCACAATATGTCCATGTGTGCCCACCCTTGTCAGACGATTAAAGATAAGTAGGGTTCTGAGTTTCTCTCCCACATGACCCGATCAGGAAAATCTTAAAGGCCCAGAGTTTTTCCTGGTTAATAATGTATAATCTATGACATTTAGCAGACACTTTTATCCAAAGCGACTCAGTCATGCGTGCATACATTTGACCTATGGGTGGCCCCAGCGTGAAACAAACCGTAGCAGTGCATGGGTGAAATCACTGGGGAAGCCAAGCCAGAAAAAAGGCCATATTACAACCCACGTGTTGTGATAATTGCGTTGTTTGTTCTATAACCGGCTAGTTCATATGCCTTGCGACCGTGATATATAGGCCTAAGGCCTAGACAATACGAATACACAGTGGCAGAATAAATTAAACCACACCTTTTTGTTTCATCACAAAACCGGAGAGCAACCTCTGTCCGGTGAAGTCCACAAAGCATATTACATGTAACAAACAGTTAGGTGACCTACTGTTTGACCTTGCATGGTCAAGCAAGTTTATGTTTCCAACATGTTCAGACTACTAAATATCTATTGATTTAGAACTGCGGAGAGTTACCACCATTCTAGCATCATTTCAATTTCTGCATCATCAAATCATGCTTAGTCTAATACAGTAACAACTGTATTTCGTCCAATCAGCGTAAGCGAAATATGTGGCTATCCATGGTTCTGATTTCTGTGTGTGTGTGTATGTATCTGTGTGTGTGTTCGTGCAAGTAGAAAAAACATGTTGACTCACCCTACTTGTTGAGAAAGGCCAATGCCATTCTCTTTCATGTTGACGAAATGGTCTATGTCATACAGTACACGCTTGTATTTTTTGTTTTCCTAAGCTACCTGGCTAAAATGCTTGCTGGCTAACCTAACTTCCTTTCATGGGCAATGTTAGCTATTTAACGTTAGCCTTCTACATATTGAACTTACATCCTCTCAGGCCAGGGGCCCATTGTATACATTTATGGTTGGATCAGAATCGCCATTATAATCATTGGCCAGTATGGAGAATTAAGTAAAACCACAAGTCCAAATCCCTGTCTTCATCCATGGCAAATTTAGGAAAGGGACAATTTTAGCTAGTTAGCCTCTGGAGGACAACAACACAACGAGATGCAACAATTAAAGTTGTTTTTGTCAGTGACGTATTGCTCTCGATGTGATTGGAGTGAAGCCAAATCCAAACTGGCTTCCCAAAACATTTTTTTTGTGTGTGCCAGGACCATTTACAGTTGAGTTCACTCGGTTTAGCTCAACGCTGATTGACTATTATTTTATATATTTTTTTATCAAGGGAGGCCAAACGCTAGCTGGCATCCCTTGCATTCAATGCTACGGGTGGCAACAATCTTATACTCTTTTTGACCTGACAGCATCAGATAGATGGCCTACACATATAGAGACAGAGGGGCGCTGTGAGCTCTAAACCAACAATGCTACCGTCTCTTCTGGAGTAGGGTGCTGATCTTGGGTCAGCTTTGCATTTCCCCCACTAACCTGATCCTAGATCTGTACTTAGGGGAAACTTCACCCTGGAGCGTCTCTCCCTCTTACACCATATCCTATGCTAAACCTACAGGGTACAACGCTCTCTAAAGCCCAAGACCCCAACCAGCCGCGGACAGGAAAGGATATAGCCCGCGTGACCTTTGACCTGTACCGGCAGAACCCCAAGGACGTGTTTGGCTCCCTGAACGTAAAGGGCACCTTCTCAGGCCAGTACTCTGTCAGCGCCGACTTCAAATGTCTGGGGCCCAAGAAAGTCCTCAGGTGAGTAGAGTAGAGTGGGATGGGAGGAAGTCTTGTCCCTGGTGGAATGTGTCTGTAACAATGGTAATTTATAATACTCACTCTTTCCCCCTTCTCTCTCAGAGAGGCCCTCCGCGTGGCCTCCACTCTCCTCCAGGCAGCAGGTCACATGTTGATCACCTCAGCTAATCTGATCAAGCAGCTCATCGAGGGAGCAGAGTTCTGGCAGCCCCAGAGGGCGGAGTTTGCAGAGTACTGAAACTGAGACAGTTGAGGCTGTAATTAAGGCTAGAATTGAGTATGTACAGGTCCAATCTTAACACGAGCTCAAGTTAGGACATGGCCCTATAAAAGTATTGCTCTAGGATCAATGAAGAAGAGAAGAGATCCGATGTTTATTAAAGCTGAACACAACAACCACACTTGTAGTGATACCAATTGCTGCAGCGCAACATTCCTATTTGTCTGTTGAATTTGAAATATTGTACCATGTGTATGATCGCGTGATGCAAGGTTGTGATGAAGCTATGTGTAGAAAGACAATTACTCAAAAGGGTGTGTTGTAAAATAGGATGTATCTATTTCTATAAATCTTGGGAATTTCCCATGAAAGTAAGGAATTGAATTTAAAAAAAAGAGTAGGCATACATTTTTTACTTTCTTTGTAGGTTCTAATCACTGTCTCATCTTGTGTTCAATAAATGCTTTCAGTTGTTACATTCAGACGGGCACCTGTCAACAAGGTAGAGGTTCATGATCCAAAATATAAAAGATACCCAATTGCAGAACAAGGAGAACAGTTATTTTTATTCACAAAAGGGAAGAAACCTGTTCACCACACAAAGAACCAGATACGACTCCACATACTAGCTCTGAAATCAAAATAAATGATCTACTTTCTTACTACCAATAAGACCACACCTTATGCTATGTCCCAATAATCTCTCTTCTCCCAAAGTTTGCACTTGTTCAATTCCCTTAATGGACCCCCCCCCCTAGCCCATGTCTACATCAATCCAATGATTTTAACTTTATGGGGAGAAATGAATGCGCAAGTGCACACTTCAGGAGGAAGGAGAGATTATTGGGATGCACTCAAGGACATAGGATGTCACAGGTCTGGTAGTTTCCCTAATTCTTTACACTCTGAACATATCAAACAAGGAACATCAATGCAATGTCATAGAAACTTCCCAGCATAAAATTGTGATGGAGCTTGAAACATGAATTGCCATTTGAATGAATAACTGAACAGGAAGTGCCAGTTTCAATAGTGCTACAACTAAAGTAGACTAGAACATCATAAACATAATCAACAACTTGTAACATAAAAACAGAATGCTGCCTCATTCGTGACAATTCCTAATATGTAGCCCTTTTCAGCACCCTCCAGGCCTCTCCAGCATTACAGCAGGGGTGTGACTCAATACTCCGCTTCCTTTTCCATCACTGCAGACAGGTGAGTTTCAGGTTTCAACAAATAACATTTCACCTGTTAGGCCATGCTGGATCAGTGCTCCTAGAGTAGAGAGCACAAAGGAGAAGAAGCCTTTTTATACTATTGAGTACCCCAAGTCTGTCCCAGCGGTCACTCCAGCTTCACGCCATTCATAGGTCTCAAAGTCCCAGCTCCATCCTCCTCCCTGCCAGCCTCCCCATTAGCACTATGAGTCACGGTAAGCAAAACACTGCTAGGAGGAGGATCCTGATGGACCGGTTTCCTCAGTCATCAACCAGTCCCTCTGCCGTTGCCTCTGCTTCTCCCTGATCTGCGCCAGGACCTTCTGGTGCTCTTCCCCACTCATCCAGCGTTCCATGCCCTTCTTGACGTAGTAGCGGGTGTCTCCGAACCACTGGGTGAGAGCTTTCCGCGAGAGGCCTGTCTGCTGCTGCAGCTGCGTGTAGTCCCTTTTGGTGGGCCACTGGCAGGTGAGGAAGAAGTGTCTCAGGA
Source organism: Oncorhynchus nerka (assembly GCF_034236695.1). NCBI lineage: Eukaryota > Metazoa > Chordata > Actinopteri > Salmoniformes > Salmonidae > Oncorhynchus > Oncorhynchus nerka. Next base: position 46,653,111 of record NC_088403.1, on the reverse strand, counting down.
GCTCCAGCTGGGCTATTGTCTTGTTCTTCGGCCACGGGCCCATTTTGAGAACTTGTTCTTCTCCGTCGTCATCGATGAATTTGGTGATCCCCACCGCTTTCCGCTCCTCCTTCAGTTCCTTCTTGACGTTCTTTGTCCATCTCTTAGCTCCAGCTCTGGCCGTTTTCTCTTTGTCTGCTGCTCCCGTCTTCTTCTTCTGTACGTCCGCTGGTTCTTTCTCTCTTTCCTTCACCTTCAAGTTTGACCTAATCTGGTGGGGGGTGTTAGCGGGGTTGCCATGGACAGGGTTACCATTGCGGCTCCTGCTTAGGAAGTCGACATCATCTACTTGACAGACCCTTTTCTTCGCCGGTGATGGTCTGACCCTGCTGTCAGTTGGCGGTGGTGGTTGTGTCAGACGCTGAATAAGCTGTGTCTGTGACGACAGGAGGTCGTTGGGCTGTGACTGGCCGTTCTCTTCAGAATCTGGGTCGGCCTTGACGCGGTGGTGGAGCAAGAAACGCCGGTTGCAGAACCACTTGCGGATGTACCTCATGTGGAGCCTGGTGAGGGCCTGCAGACGCTGGAGCTCCTCCTTCGGAGGATTTGTGTTACGGCCGAAGCTCCGCCACAGCTCTGAGTGAAAATCCTGACAGTGCCTCTGGGGTTTGTCGGGGGCTTCGAGGGTTTGCCCTGTGGTTGTGGGGGGTGCCACTAAGCACAGAGGGAGTGGAGGAGAAGGGTGTTGCAGATTGGAGTTATCGGGTGCAACAACAAGGTGGTGTTTACGGCTTTTTCGAGGAACGGGTGAGGAGGACTCGAAGGACAGGCTGCTAAGCTGATTGGAGGTGGAGACAGGTGAATGTTCGATCCTGTTTCTCCCATCATCCTCCTTACTGAGGGGAGGCAATACCTTCTCCTCTTTCTCTTTTTTGTCCTTCGCCTGGTTTGGTCCGCACATCTTGCACCGTGCCATACAGATCTCTTCTGCATCCCAGCTGATCCCATAGCGGAGCCGCTGGACCATGAACCACACTCTGACCTAAGATAAGGACAGGATAAGATTGGTTGTTTTCACAAGAAATGTGCTGCTGACTCCTAATGACTAAAGGAAAGAAGCTGAGCAAGGACCATGCTATGTCAAAGTCAACTAGAAGTGGACAACCATATATCAGGGCAAGAGGACTGGGGACTGTACAGGGGACTATACCTGGTCCAGATGCAGAGAGCAGCTCTGGGCGAGCGATGCCGTCTCCCCCAGGGTCGGGTATGGGAACACGTTGAAGGCCTCTATGAGATCAGTCACGCCGTCCAGTTCCTGGGTCTGGTCTGAGCACGCCCACAGGAGCTTCAGGTGCTCGGAGACCAGAGGCAGACACACCACGTGGTTCTGGTTGAGGCCGAAGGGAGCCGGAGCCAGATTGTAGGGGGATGCTGTGCCTGCCCTCCCCTGACTTTTGGGGGACATGATCCCTGTGCCCCCCTTGCTGCTGTCAGCGGGGCCTACGGGAGGGAAGGGAGTTTGGTCAGGGATGGAGGCTGGGTACCGTGGTTGTGGTATATGGGTAGCTGATGTTAGGGCTGGAGCTAACTCACTCTTCTCTGTGAGCTTAGCAGCAGCAGCTGGATCCGGATACTTGTCCAGCTCTGCTGTCCACTTTGTTCTGGTCATCACAGCACTCTTATGGTAATGGGAATATCATTTAAAAACTCCTACCTTCTGTATATTATTTTCATAATTTAAACAACAAACTTGGCTAGCTAGTGTACTAGTATAATTAGAACTTCTTTGGACAAATTAGCTAGCTACACTTCCATCCAAGTGTTTTTTGTCATTGTCATGTATTCCGTGCGTGTCATGCGTCAGCGCGCTAACCACTGGGAGTGTGCAATGCAATGTAAGCTACAGTACTTGCTACTGTTAACCAACAATGCTAGCTAACTATTTGCTAGCTACTATAGCTAACTGGGATTCATAGTTGGCTAACTAGCGCTACTTATGACTGTTATCATCCCAACAACAAATATTTATCTAACAGTACATACCAATAGATACCATTAAACGAACTCGCAGTATGGCTAGCTAACGTTAGTTTGCTGTGCTTCACTGTTGTTTCTCATAATATGGGCACCGTATCCATGACCACATAGCTAGCTAAATGTAAGCGTCAAACCTAGCTACATGCCACCGATTATTATTTTTGATTAAAGGATGGATGGATTCAGGTTTACATGTAAACTCGCACTTTGTCTCCCCCTGTTGGCTATGTTGTACATCTAACATGAGTTCCATTCATTTATGCCCTGGGTCTCTTTCGCCCGGTTTCCACTAGATACAGTGGTGGAAAAAGTACCCAATCTTCATACGAGTAAAAGTAAAGATACTCTACCTTAATAGAAAATGAATCACGTAAAAATGAAAGTCACACAGTAAAATACTTGTTGAGTAAAAGTTCAAAAGTATTTGGTTTTAAATGTCATTGCTAAAATAACGTTACTTCAGTATTAAAAGTAAAAGTATGAATCATCCAACATTTCTTATAATAGGCAAACCAGACGGCACGATTTATTTGTTATTTAAATTTATGGCTAGCCAGTGGCACACTCCAACACCCAGACATAATTTACAAACGAAGCACTTGTGTTTAGTGAGTCCGCCAGATCAGAGGCAGTATGGATGACCAGGGATGTTCTCTTGACAAGTGCTCGAATTTGAGCATTTTCCTGTCCTGCTAAGCATATGAAATGTAACGAGTACTTTTGGATGTCAGTAAACATTTATGGAGTAGAAAGTACATTATTTTCTTTAGGAATGTTGCGGAATAAAAGTAAAAGTTGTCAAAAATATAAATAGTAAAGTACAGAGACTTAAAAAACCGACTTAAACAATAACCCTTACCTAACTCTAAATGTCAACTTCAATGGTGTAGCTACTTCTCAAGAATTCAGGATGGCACTGACCAATTCCACAGCCACAAAGTCTAAATTTGGTACAAAAAGGTATCAAATATGTGTGTTATACATAAGGTTAGCAGTGTGGTTAGGATTAGGTTTAAAATACAATTTTAAGAAGATAAATTATAGAAATGGACAGGGTTTAGATAATATTGGCCATATTTAAGTGGATCAAAACGACTGCTCTACAAAGCATCTTTCATCAAAACGACTCATTATTTGAAGTTCGGTCAGTCACACTTTACCCATGATGCATTGCGGGCTTGAGCCTCTCGAACATGGCCTATGACTGTTGCTGTGTTAATGATACATTGGAGCTGAAGATTCGAATCACGTTCTTTACCACTACTTTACGCACATTTTGGTGGTCATCCAACCTAGAGTCCGTTCACATTTCCCACTGTCCACCGTGAATGATAATTCTTCAAGTTTTCACTTAGGGCCCTCAAAAGGCTAGGGACGGCTTTGACTGCATGTGCTGGTATGGATGTGGGTACTCAGACCCGCAAGCCACTGAGGGCCCTCATGAAGACTACAGATTTTTTGTGGCCCCCACCCCTATCCAAGTTGGCATCCCTGATATAGCTCTTCTTGAGATGCTGTTGAGTTTTGGCCACATGAGAGAAGCATGTGACCATGTGCACAATCATCCTAAAACCTCCTAAGAAATTTGGTGGTGTTTTTTGTCTCCCAGTAATGTTATACTATGCTATTACTACAGTGTATTTGGGTATGTTATGTAGAATACTATCATTATGTGATCTTGCAGCCATCCCTAAATCTGGGATGCCAACTTGGAAACAACAACAAATGTGGCTTAAAAACGGCATGACATGTTTGACTAATACCAAAATATATGAAAAGGAATCATCCTGGAAAATACTATGAAGTAAAGTAAATATACAGACATAATGAAAACTAGTCAGTTGCACACCTTAAAATAATAATGCATAGACAACATTCTAGCAAAGTAACTGAATATCCAGTGAAGTAATAATGTGAATACTGATTGAATGGAAATTCTATCTAGTCTAATTGACAAAAGCGAGAAATTAACAGTAAATCGAGTTAACAATCAAAGCTGTCCTGCCTTCCTTAGCATCAAAACATACTGTAGCGAATTCAGGAGGGAGCCCTGACAAGGACTCGAACCATGTCCAGTGACTGTCAAGCCAACACCTTAACCATTAAGCTAAGAAGTCCGAACCTCTTGACGAGGTCACTAGGTGTTGTGTTAAGGTCGCTACAATACTTTGAATTAGGGTTGCAAAATCCCGGTTCCTTTCCCAAAATTCCCAAGTTCTCCAGAAATCCTGGTTGGGGGTTTGCTGGATTTCTTGGATTCGAGCCCTGAATGCTGATTGGTATGACAAAATGTTTATTTTTACTGCTCTAATTAGGTTGGTAATCAGTTTATACTAGCAATAAGGCACCTCGAGGGTTTGTGGTATATGGCCAATATACCACGGCAATATACCACGGCTAAGGCACTCCGCGTTGCGTCGTGTGTAAGAACAGCCCTTGGTATACTGGCCATATACCACACCCCCTAATGCCGTTTGCTTAAATATGACTCTTAGATAAGGGATTGTTTGATAGTATTATCTAAAAAGGTTTTGGTTTTGGCAACCAAACATTTATCCTAGGTTTAAGTTTCTCAAATGACTGATTCTTACTATCAACGGTATGGTGTGTGTATATGTGTGTGTGTGTGAACCAGCCTGGGCCTCGCCTAGTTATCGTTCCCAAAGACGGTGTTGAGCTGCTGGGTGACCCTGATGAAGGTGGTCCTGCGGCTGAGCTCCTTGAGCTTCCCTGCACCCACGTAGGTACAGGTGGAGCGTACCCCACCCAGGACATCTCGTATGGTCACGTCCACGGGACCCTTGTAGACTACCTCTACCGTCTTCCCTTCAGATGCCCTGGGGGAAGAAGAGGGAACGGTTTCGCAATCTCTTACGCTTCCCCAGATTAGAGTCCTGTCAAGGGGGTGTACTTGTACATCAAGCTGCCTCAGGTTCCTGGCATGCCCCTGTGGGCCGTTCTGACTCAGACAAGGCTTACTTGTCCAATACAGACTTACTACTTATTCTTTCCCTAAAGTGTGCTACAAAGTTAAAAACGGCTAATTTCCTGCTTTGCTGCCAGTAGCATCTCTGACCTGTACTCGGCCACACCCCCGGCGTGTCTTTTCATGGCCGTGTCGGAGCTCATGCCGTAGAACAGCTTGTACTTCTTCCCGTTCTTCTCGATGACCTCGCCCCCGCTCTCTGAGTGGCCGGCCAGCATCCCGCCCAGCATCACAAAGTCCGCCCCAGCACCTGTGAGTCACACACAACCACAGCACACAGCCAATCAAAATGCAAAGCAAATCCAGCCGGGGTCAGACACATAGTACTCTGTTGTAGAGTCTCTGTACATGGTAGAAGGCTGATTAAAGTAAGTACTGTGTGCTCTGTGAGCTGAAAAATCTAATTTGACCGTTACAAAACTCACCAAAAGCCTTGGAAACGTCACCAGGGCAAGTGCATCCACCATCCTTTATGAGAGAAACGGAAATAGGGAATAATAAGATCGTGCACATTTTCAGGCAAAGTCTCTGCCTACGGGACAATCTTTGTATGTACAGGGACAGTGACACGCCTTGTTTGTAAATAAGAATATAATGTTTTAAACACTTGCACATTAATGTGGATGCTACAGTGATTACGGATGGTCCTGAATGAACTGTGAATAATGACGAGTCTTGGCGTCCACATTCATTGTAGATGTGATAGAAACATATTCTATTCTTATTTATAATAAAAGTGACTCCAAAATGACACAATACATTATTTTTCCATTCATTTGTATTGGGCACAAATATAATCGAAAACACAAACAAAACAAACAGCAAATGCATCCAACAAGTTTGTAGAGTCACAATCTTGATGTATTCTGCTTGGAATATGAGACAAAATACTAAACTTTTGACTACACTATAAGTGAAATTGTCCCAATACTTTAGGTCCCCTAAAATGGAGGGACTATGTTCAAAAAAATGCTGTAATTTCTACACGGTTCACCAGATATGGATGGAAATACCCTCAAATTAAAGCTGTCAGTCTGCACTTTAATCCCATAGTCATTGTATAATTTAGAATCCAAAGTGCTGGAGTAGAGAGCCAAATCAACACAAAAAACGTGTCACTGTCCCAATACTTTGAATGTACTTTGAATGTACAGTTCATTCAGAAAGTATTCAGACCCCTTGACCTTTTCCACATTTTGTTACGTTACAGCCTTATTCTCAAATTGATTTGTTAAAAATCCTCATCAATCTACACACAATAGCCCATAAGCAAAAACAGGTATTTTGATTTTTTTTAGAAATGTATATGTTCCAAAAACAAATTGAAATATCACCTTTACATAAGTATTCAGACCCTTTACTCAGTACTTTGTTAAAGCACCTTTGGCAGCGATTACAGCCTCGAGTCTTCTTGCGTATGACGTTAAAAACTTGGCACACCTGTATTTGGGAAGTTTATTCCATTCTTCTCTGCAGATCCTCTCAAGCTCTGTCAGGTTGGATGGGGAGCGTCGCTGCACAGCAATTTTCAGGTCTCTCCAGAGATGTTCGATCGGGTTCAAGTCCGGGCTCTGGCTGGGCCACTCAAGGACATTTAGAGACTTGTCCCGAAGCCACTCTTGCGTTGACAACAACCCTAAGCACACATCCAAGACCTGTTAGAAGGTGAACCTTTGCCCCAGTCTGAGGTCCTGAGTGCTCTGGAGCAGGTTTTCATCAAGGATCTCTCTGTTCTTTGCTCTGTTCATCTTTCCCTCGATCCTGACTAGTATCTCAGTCCCTGCCCCTGAAAAACATCCCCACAACATGATTCTGCCACCACCATGCTTCACCATAGGGATGGTGCCAGGTTTCCTCAAACGTGACGCTTGGCATTCAGGCCAACGAGTTCAATCTTGGTTTCATCAGAACAGAGAATCTTGTTCCTCATAGTCAGAGTCCTTTAGGTGCCTCATGTGCCTTTTACTGAGAAGTGGCTTTTGTCTGGCCACTCTACCATAAAGGCCTGATTGGTGGAGTGCTGCAGAGATGGTTGTCCTTCTGGAAGGTTCTCCCATTTCCACAGAGGAACTCTAGAGCTCTGTCAGTGACCATCGTGTTCTTGGTCACCTCCCTGACCAATGTCCTTCTCCCCAGATTGCTCAGTTTGGCCGGGCGGCCAGCTGTAGGAAGAGTCTCGGTGGTTCCAAACTTCTTCCATTTAAGAATGATGGAGGCCACTGTGTTCTTGGGGATCTTCAATGATGCAGACATTTTTTGGTAACCTTCCCCAGATCTGTGCCTCGACACAATCCTGTCTCGGACCTCTACGGACAACTCCTTCGACCTCATGACTTGGTTTTTGCTCTGACATGCACTGTCAACTGTGGGACCTTCTATAGACAGGTGTGTGCCTTTCCAAATCATGTCCAATCAACTTAATTTTCCCCACGTGGACTCCAATGAAGTTGTAGAAACATCTCAAATATGATCAAAGTAAACAGGATGCACCTAAACTCAATTTCGAGTCTCATAGCAAAGGGTTCTGAATAATTATATGAATAAGGTATTTCTGTTTTTGATCTTTTATAAATTAGCAAAAATGTCTAAAAACCTGTTTTCGCTTCGTCATTATGGGGTATTGTGTGTAGATTGATGAGATTATACTTTAAAAAAAATCTATTTTAGAATAAGGCTGTAATGTAACAAAACGTTGAAAAAGTGAAGGGGTCTGAATACTTTCCAAATGCACTGTATGTGTGTATAATGATGTTCAGGGTGTATAAACGTTTTTATAAAGACTGTTGAGCCAAAAGGATGTGAGTGTATACCTATAGGTGTATAATAATAATGGAGGCTTACAGAGATGATGTGTCCGCCCAGGCCGTGGGCAGCATCTGCACACTCTATCACAGCGCTCAGCTGGGGATAACCCACCCCTGTTTTCTTACGGGTGGTGCACACAGAGCCTACAGACAGACATACATACAGACAGAAAGTTAGGTGTTTATCAGTATGATCACACTAAGGCTTCAATTCAATACGACGATCCAGAAAAAACAGCAATGTGATAGTCCCCAGTTTATGACATCACCTGGTCCGATGCCCACTTTGATGATGTCAGCGCCAGCGAGGATCAGCTCCTCCACCATCTCCCCGGTAACCACATTCCCCGCCTGTGGCAAAGACAACACAATCACTTTAAATGGTGCACTACTATATAGTGCACTACTTTTGACTAGTCCTATATGGCTTCAATTGACACCCTGAGTGCACTACTTCGACAAGAGCCCCCGGGAATAGTGTGATTTGAGACGTATCAACTATCATCAATATCATTACTGTAAAAACACTCCAAAAGGCCTAACCAGAGTTTGCCCAATGGAAAAGACAGCGTAGAGGAGTCACTGACCATGATGGTGTGTGTCGGGTACTTCAGGCGTACGTCTTTAACAAAGTGCTCAGAGTAGCCATTGGCCACATCCACACAGATGTACTGGAGCTGAGGCACAGCGGCTGTGATCTCACCCAGCCTGTCAAAGTCCCCTTCGCCTGTCCCTGTGCTGACTGCCATACACTAAGAGAGAGGGAGCGAGAGAGTCAGAGAGCGAGAGAAAGAGATAGAGAGACCGAATTAACACATCATTCAAAAACAAGAGGAATCTTGTCATACAGTTATTACAAGGAGTTGTTTTAACGTACCGGTACACATTCTGGATTCTTTGTTGCAAACTCCTTCCAGTCATCTACTGAATAGTGCTTGTGAATGGCAGTGAAGAGTGTGAACTGTGGGGGAGAAAGAGAGACAAGAACACTTACTTTACAAACACCTTTAAAGTTATAAAACCTATGTGCACAGAGACTTCAGAAAGTATTCAGACCCCTTGACTTTTTCCACATTTTGTTACGTTACAGCGTTATTCAAAAAATGGATGAAAAAAAAGAAAAAACTCAGATCTACACCCAATATCACATAATGACAAGGTGAAAACAGGTTTTTAGAAATGTTTGCAAATGTATATAAAATAAGGAACAGAAATACTTTATTTACATAAGCATTCAGAGCTATAAAACTCGAAATTGAGCTCAGGTGCATCCTGTTTCCATTGATCATACCTGAGATGTTTCTACAACTTGACTGGAGTCCACCTGTGGTAAGTTCAATTGATTGGACATAATTTGGAAAGGCACACACCTGTTTATAGAAGGTCCCACAATTGACAGTGCAAAAACCAAGCCATGTGGTCGAGGGAATTGTCCGTAGAACTCTGAGACAGGATTGTGTCGAGGCACAGATCTGGGGAAGGGTACCAAAACATTTACACAGCATTGAAGATCCCCAAGAACACAGTGGCCTCCATCATTCTTAAATGGAAGAAGTTTGGAACCACCAAGACTCTTCCTAGAGCTGGCCGCCCGGCCAAACTGAGCAATCGAGGGAGAAGGGCCTTGGTCAGGGAGGTGACCAAGAACACGATTGTCACGCCCTGGTCGAGGTATTTTGTGTTTATCTTCATTTATTTGGTCAGGCCAGGGTGTGGCATGGGGTTTTTGTATGTGGTGTGTTGGTATTGGGATTGTAGCTTAGTGGGGTGTTCTAGTTAAATCTATGGCTGTCTGAAGTGGTTCTCAATCAGAGGCAGGTGTTTATCGTTGTCTCTGATTGGGAACCATATTTAGGCAGCCATATTCTTTGTGTGTTTCGTGGGTGATTGTCCTTAGTGTCTTGATGTCCTTGTTCTGTGTGTATGTGCACCAGTATTAGGCTGTTTCGGTTTTCGTTACGTTTATTGTTTTGTAGTGTTTGTATTTAGATTCGTGTTACGTTAGTTGAATAAACATGGATCGCAATCTACACGCTGCATTTTGGTCCGACTCTCCTTCACCACAAGAGAACCGTTACAACGATGGTCACTCTGACAGAGCTCTAGAGTTCCTCTGTGGAAATGGGAGAACCTTCCAGAAGGACAACCATCTTTGCAGCACTCCACCAATCAGGCCTTTATGGTAGAGTTGCCAGGCAGAAGCCACTCCTCAGTAAAAGGCACATACAGTGCCTTGCGAAAGTATTCGGCCCCCTTGAACTTTGCGACCTTTTGCCACATTTCAGGCTTCAAACATAAAGATATAAAACTGTATTTTTTTGTGAAGAATCAACAACAAGTGGGACACAATCATGAAGTGGAACGACATTTATTGGATATTTCAAACTTTTTTAACAAATCAAAAACTGAAAAATTGGGCGCGCAAAATTATTCAGCCCCTTTACTTTCAGTGCAGCAAACTCTCTCCAGAAGTTCAGTGAGGATCTCTGAATGATCCAATGTTGACCTAAATGACTAATGATGATAAATACAATCCACCTGTGTGTAATCAAGTCTCCGTATAAATGCACCTGCACTGTGATAGTCTCAGAGGTCCGTTAAAAGCGCAGAGAGCATCATGAAGAACAAGGAACACACCAGGCAGGTCCGAGATACTGTTGTGAAGAAGTTTAAAGCCGGATTTGGATACAAAAAGATTTCCCAAGCTTTAAACATCCCAAGGAGCACTGTGCATGCGATAATATTGAAATGGAAGGAGTATCAGACCACTGCAAATCTACCAAGACCTGGCCGTCCCTCTAAACTTTCAGCTCATACAAGGAGAAGACTGATCAGAGATGCAGCCAAGAGGCCCATGATCACTCTGGATGAACTGCAGAGATCTACAGCTGAGGTGGGAGACTCTGTCCATAGGACAACAATCAGTCGTATATTGCACAAATCTGGCCTTTATGGAAGAGTGGCAAGAAGAAAGTCATTTCTTAAAGATATCCATAAAAAGTGTCGTTTAAAGTTTGCCACAAGCCACCTGGGAGACACACCAAACATGTGGAAGAAGGTGCTCTGGTCAGATGAAACCAAAATTGAACTTTTTGGCAACAATGCAAAACGTTATGTTTGGCGTAAAAGCAACACAGCTCATCACCCTGAACACACCATCCCCACTGTCAAACATGGTGGTGGCAGCATCATGGTTTGGGCCTGCTTTTCTTCAGCAGGGACAGGGACAGGGAAGATGGTTAAAATTGAAGATGGATGGAGCCAAATACAGGACCATTCTGGAAGAAAACCTGATGGAGTCTGCAAAAGACCTGAGACTGGGACGGAGATTTGTCTTCCAACAAGACAATGATCCAAAACATAAAGCAAAATCTACAATGGAATGGTTCAAAAATAAACATATCCAGGTGTTAGAATGGCCAAGTCAAAGTCCAGACCTGAATCTAATCGAGAATCTGTGGAAAGAACTGAAAACTGTGTTCACAAATGCTCTCCATCCAACCTCACTGAACTCGAGCTGTTTTGCAAGGAGGAATGGGAAAAAATGTCAGTCTCTCGATGTGCAAAACTGATAGAGACATACCCCAAGCGACTTACAGCTGTAATCGCAGCAAAAGGTGGCGCTACAAAGTATTAACTTAAGGGGGCTGAATAATTTTGCACGCCCAATTTTTCAGTTTTTTATTTGTTAAAAAAGTTTGAAATATCCAATAAATGTCGTTCCACTTCATGATTGGGTCCCACTTGTTGTTGATTCTTCACAAAAAAATACAGTTTTATATCTTTATGTTTGAAGCCTGAAATGTGGCAAAAGGTCGCAAAGTTCAAGGGGGCCGAATACTTTCGCAAGGCACTGTACATGACAGCCCACTTGGAGTTTGACAAAAGGCACCTAAAGACTCTCAGACTATGAGAAACAAGATTATGGTCTGATGAAACCAAGATTGAACTCTTTGGCCTGAATGCCAAGCGTCACGTCTGGAGGAAACCTGGCAACATCCCTATGGTGAAGCATGGTAGTGGCAGCATCATGCTGCGGTGATGTTTTTCAGTGGCAGGGACTGGGAGACTAGTCAGGATCAAGGAAAATATGAACTGAGCAAGTACAGAGAGATCCTTGATTAAAAACCTGCTCAAGACTTCAGACTGGGGTGAAGGTTCACCTTCCAACAGGACAACGACCCTAAGCACACAGCCAAGACAATGCAGGAGTGGCTTCGGGGCAAGTCTCTGAAAGTCCTTGAGTGGCCCAGCCAGAGCCCGGACTTGAACCCGATTGAACATCTCAGGAGAGACCTGAAAATAGCTGTGCAGCGACGCTCCCTATCCAACCTGACAGAGATTGAGAGGATCTGCGGAGAAGAATGGGAGAAACTCCCCAAATACAGGTGTGCCAAGCTTGTAGCATCATACCCAAGAAGACTCAATGGTGTAATCGCTGCCAAAGGTGCTTCAACAAAGTACTGAGTAAAGGGTCTGAACACTTATGTAAATGTGATATTTCAGTTTTTTATTTGTAATAAATTAGTAAACATTTCTAAAAACATGTTTTTGCTTTGTTATTATGGGGTATTGTGTGTGGATTGATGAGGGGGGAAAAAACTATTTAATACATTTTACAACAAGACTGTAACGTAACAAAATGTGGAAAAAGGTGTCTGAATACTTTCCAAAGGCACTGTACTGTATTTGTAATTTGCTTTCTATGGGAGCCAGGAGGGGATATTTGTGGGAGTAGAGGTTGTTTAGTATTAGAAGGTTGGACTGAGGGAGGAGGTTGATGATTGCTTTTTTGCTATCTATACCCAATGATGTATATACACACACTATGTATTTCTCTATGTCTATACCTTGGACAAAGCCAGAGCCATCTCGAAGGTGCCGACAGTGTCCATGTTGGCTGCAACAATGGGGATTCCTCTGTAGCTTCCCTTGGAGTTCCTGAAGGTGTAACTTCTCATCAGGTCCACCTGGAGGAGAAGGACAGACAGGCAGACAGGCAGAAAAGCAGGCAGGCAAAAAGACAAAAACAGACATACGTACGGAGGGACAGACAGACGTGTTATAATTAGAGAAAAAGCCTTCATTTTTATTGAAGAGCGATACGCTGTGTTTGTCTGGTACAAAATGGGTATTTGAATAAAACAGAACAATACATAAAGAGTACAAAATAGGACAAAGGAGTTATGCACCTCACTACGGGACTTGAGTGTGCTTTGTTTCGGACGGAGAAGTACATCCTTGAAGTCCAACTTGATGTCATTCTCAATGCGAGGCATTTCTACTGCTGGTTATCTGTAGTATGGACACGTTGTATCTTTTTCTGCTCTGTCTGCAATGAGGTCGACAAAATGAACAACAGAATAGAACAGGCTGTCACACCAACACAAGGTTGTGTTGGTTACTTTCTAAATGTAATCCGTTACAGTTACTAGTTACCTGTCCTAAATTTTAATCAGTAACGTATTTTCTGGATTACCCAAATCCGTAATTACTTTTGGATTACTTTCCCCTTAAAAGGTATTAGTAGAAGACAAAAATAATCCATCAAATACATCTGGCGTGTGATCATAGCGGTCTCTGATTTGTGGTCAGACTCGCTCAGGCGGAACAAACATCCTAAGTGAATAGAACAATAATCCAATAAATCATCATCTAGTATGGACTTGCTCCCAGAAACAATGTCAAACCAAAAACATACGTTCCCACAACTTGCATGTAATCAGTTACCACTCCACAACCCTCCCCATACACACGGACTCACTCAAACTTAACGCACAAATGCACACACAATATTTGTATTAATTCCTACACAAATGCACATTTTTGCAATTGTGTGATTATACAAATTCCAATCAAACATAAGGAAAAACGAGGGAGAATGTGATAAACAATGTGTGCCTTACAAATAGGTCACAGAAAACAGAGGAAGCACATTTTTGCATAAAATCCCATTGAGGGTCTGTTCATTTTAGTGACAGTGGGGCAAGAAAACCAATACACCCTTTAAAATGTTTAAAGTCATTTTATGATCATCACTATCAAATTAACAGAATATCCATAATGGGCCAATTGAGATATCGCTTGTGACTAATGAATTTCAGTTCACTACTATAGAAAGTTTCAAATTACTATAGAAAGTTTCAAAGTGGCACCGTCATAGGATGCCACCTTTCAAACAAGTCAGTTCGTCAAATTTCTGCCCTGCTAAAGCTGCCCCGGTCAACTGTAAGTGCTGTTATTGTGAAGTGGAAACGTCTAGGAGCAACGTGGCAGACGTGTTGTTACCTACTCTTACCACCAGGGGGAGTCCTGTCAGGAAGTCCAGGATCCAGTTGCAGAGGGAGGTGTTTAGTCCCAGCTTAGTGATGAGCTTTGTGGGCACTTTGGTGTTGAACGCTGAGTTGTAGTCAATGAACAGCATTCTCACATAGGTGTTCCTTTTGTCCAATTGAGAAAGGACAGTGTGGAGTGCGATTGAGATTGCGTCATCTGTGGATCTGTTGGGGTGGTATGCGAATTGAAGTGGGTCTAGGGTGTCTGGGAGGATGCTGTTGATGTGAGCAATGACCAGCCTTTCAAAGCACTTCATGGCTACCGACGTGAGTGCCACGGGGCAGTAATCATTTAGGCAGGTTACCGTCACTTCCTTGGGCACAGGGACTACGGTGGTCTGCTTGAAACATGTAGGTATTACAGACTCGGTCAGGGAGAGGTTGAAAATGTCAGTGAAGACACTTGCCAGTTGGTCCACGCATGTTTTGAGTACACGTCCTGGTAATCCGTCTGGCCCAGCGGCTTTGTGAATGTTGACCTGTTTAAAGGTTTTGTTCACATCGGCTACCGAGAGCGTTATCACACAGTCATCCAGAACAGCTGGTGCTTTTTTTCTTCTTTCCTGATTGCACGTGACATGCTCGTAAAAATATGTTAAAACTGATTGATGTTTGTCTGCAGTAAAGTCCCCGGCTAGGAGTGCCGATTCTGGGTGAGCATTTTCTTCTTTGCTTATGGCCTTATAGAGTTGGTTGAGAGCGGTCTAAGTGCCAGCTTCGCTTTGTGGTGGGAAATAGACGGCTACGAATAATACAGATGAGAACTCTCTTAGTAGATAGTGTGGTCGACAGCTTATCATAAGGTACTCTTCCTCATGCGAGCAATACCTTGAGACTTCTTTAATATTAGACATCATGCACCAGCTGTTATTGACAAAAAGACACACACCCCCACTCCTCGTCTTACCAGAGGTACCGTCTCTGTTCTGCCGGTGCATGGAAAATCCCACCAGCTCTAAATTGGCAGTTTCTTCATTCAGCCACGTCTTGGTGAAACATAAGATGTTACAGTTTTTAATGTCCCTTTGGCAGGATAATCTTAATAGTAGGTCATGAATTTTATTTTCCAACTATTGCACGTTAGCAAGGAGAATGGAAGGCATTGGGAGTTTGCTCGTTCGTCTCCGGATTCCCAGAAGGATCCCCGATCTGCGTCCCCTTTTCCGGTGTCTTTTCTTCACCCAAAAGGCATGGATCTGGGCCTGTTCCAGTGAAAGCAGGATATCCTTCTCGTCGGACTCGTTAACGGAAAATGTTTCTTCCAGTCCGCGGTGAGTAATGGCTTTTCTGATCTGCAGAAGTTATTTTCGGTCATAAGAGACGGTAGCAGCAATATTATGTACACAATAAGTTACGAAATAAGTTACACAAAACACTTTTTTTATTTTTTTATTGCACAATTGGTTGGGAGAATGTAAAACGTCAGTCATGTTCTTCGGCGCCATCTAACGCTACAGCTTACAATGACATTCTAGAATCTAGATGATTTTGTGCTTCCAACTTTGTGGCAACAGTTTGGGGAAGGCCCTTTCCTGTTTCCGCATGGCAATGCCCCCGTGCACAAAGCGAGGTCATACAGAAATGGTTTGTTGAGATCGGTGTGGAAGAACTTGACTGGCCTGCACAGAGCCCTGACCTCAACCCCATCAAACACCTTTGGGATGAATTGGAATGCCAACTGCAAGCCAGGCCTAATCGCCCAACCTCACTAATGCTCTTGTGGCTGAATGGAAGCATGTCCCTGCAGCAGTGTTCCAACATCTGGTGGAAAGACTTCCCAGAAGAGTGGAGGCTGTTATAGCAGCAATGAGGGGACCAACTCCATATTAATGCCCATGATTTTGGAATGAGATTTTCGACGAGCAGGTGTCGACATGTAACGTAGCTACTCGAAAAAAATCTAGTCAATACAGGCTATCCTGCTGTCATTTCGATGGTCCTGTCAAAATTCAAGGTTAGCTAATATTGAATCAAAACCGCCAAATTGGGTTAAATTCCCTATATCTGTACGGTTAGATGTAATTATATAAGTAACCATATTCTTCTCTACGAAATGAGGAATAAACTTCTTACCGTTATGAAATGCGCGAGAAAGATATCTTATTTCACCAGCACTGTTTCCGCTACAAATGCGAGGCATGAATGTTTAAGAGGACGGGTCTTTACTGTAAAGCCATTATTGTAGTTCTATTATTCGGCTATCTGTGATATTTTTGGTGCAGTGGAGGTTGAGAAAAGACTACAAATAAAGACTAATTTACGTAATTCCAAAGACTCATTTACGTACGTTTTTAAAAAGGTCTACGAAAATGTATTTTTTTAACAGTAGTTATGGGGCTACATCTAGGGATTTTTCGAACAGTAACTAAACTATTTAAATAAACGTTTAATCTAATACAACTTTTTGACGGAGAACACGTAACACCGTAGTTTTACTAAACACATCGCGGAACTCTTTCGTTGTGAGCACGGAGAATAGTGGGACCTATTTCTGAGAAACACAGACAAAGAAAGATTGGTGTAGAAATGTCTCATGTTGTAGCTAAGCAGGATACCACATTTATCTGATATTACACAGATACCAATTCAGTTATAATATAATTGTGTTTAGAAAACAAAATAAGTCAAAATGTTGATTAAAGTCAAGGTAAGAGAACGTCAGACACATACAATATATGCAGCCACACAAGCAATTTGGCTAGTTTAGGTTTTAATTCAGCTGCTCAGTGCACACAGTCAGTAGCTAGCTAGCTAGCTACATGCGTCCATAAAATAAGAATCGAATAACTTGGATCATAAGTAACTAACTGACGTGTGCTGGTTATGAAGGCATCCTCTTAACATGACTAACTATTTGATCAATGTCTGTCTCTCAGACACTCACTGGGAAAGAAATTGAGATTGACATAGAGCCCACAGACAAGGTATGTGCTAGAATTTTTTTTCCACTATTTCCATTGTTCCTTATCTCTCTGTGTGTGTGTGTGTGTGCATTCCACAGCCCTCAGTGAAACCATACAGTGATATTATGTATTCAGTGTGTGTATTTTCTGTCTCGTCTCTTGTCAGGTGGAGAGGATTAAAGAGCGAGTGGAGGAGAAAGAGGGGATTCCGCCTCAGCAGCAGAGGTTGATCTACAGTGGGAAACAAATGTAAGGCACAGAGGCAACATCGTGGAATGAATCATGTGTAAAAGAAACCTTAGCTTATATATTCTCTGTTTTCAAGTGATTGCGCCGCATTAGTCTTGGAAGTTCCAGACCTAGGGCAACAGCACTGGACCATTGTTAATGTAGGAGGCAACCCGTCTTCCTAGGAAGAGTACACGTCCACAGACATTCTCTCTAGTCAGTGGTCAGATAACAACACACACAAAAATAACAGTTTGTGCATGAGAATGAAGTTGTCCCTCTCTTCCTAATATCAGTTTCTTTCCCTCAGGAACGATGAGAAGACAGCAGCAGACTACAAGATCCAGGGAGGCTCCGTACTACATCTGGTCCTTGCGCTAAGAGGAGGGGAGGTCCTCCACTGTCCCACGAGCCTCCTGCTTGCCTTGTAACCACCACACCCGCCTTGGACCCAGTAGATGTTGCCCTTAGGCACAGATCTAGGATCAGCTTAAACCTCCTCAAATCCAAACCATAACCATTATGGGCTATAAATGCTGAACTGACCATAGATCAGTAATTATGGGCAACTTCAGCCCTCTCCCCTTGGGGAGACCTTCTTGGAGACGTATTACCCTGTTACAATCACTCATGTGTCATTAATATTAAAATATGAGGGCTCTGCTTCATATCTGTAAAGAGAAGGTTTTGTCCTTTGGGCTTATCACCATGTCAGCACTCGCTCCTGTCCCTCCCTCTTTTGAGTGCATCAAACTGATGATGCCGATGTTACGTTTACAGTGCATGAAAGTGAGAAATTATAATTATTTTAAGTAGATTAATGTAATGGTTTAGTTTGTCAATAAATAAAAAACATCAGTTATCAGTGACTTTTGTTGTGTTGTCATTAATGATGTGTTTAATGTTATAGAACTGAAAGGTACGTTCTGTAGGAAAAATACAAACGCCACACCAGTCATCAACAATGAATATACTTCAGTATATATTTATTTATCTCTTGTTACTACATGTACATTCATGCTGAAACTCACAAAAATAATCCAGAAGAGACAGGAGGTTGGTAGAAAGTTTAACAGTTTTCATGTGGTCAAGAAAATCTCTTGGCTCTATGTGTAAGGGAGATGGTTGGACTCAAAAATCATTTGCAGCAGAAAAGTATTTTTTTTAAATAGCTTAATTTATTTGAACTATCTGTCTATTTGGCTCCCAATGGTGCCAGGAGGATTAAGTATGGGGCTCACAATCTTATTGCTTAGAACAAAAACGCAGTGAGACCTCACATCATGTATTGCGTCCATCTCCATCAACACATAGATAGGCATTGCCATAGCCTGGTTAAATGTGTTGTTATTGCGCTCACCATTGTTTCACTTGGTGAGTGCAACGTTCAGTGTGGTTTAACCAGGCTAGCATAGACAAGAAGGTGAGCAATGATTTACTGAGGTGTGTTTTGCAATATATAAAAATAGAATCTACCTATTTTATTTCTATGTTGCAGTACTACACACACCAAGGCTTCTACTGTATATTCCTGAACCACCATTGAAGGCCTGCAGTCCTCTGTTTGGTCTGTGTCAAGGGAGGCAATTGCTTGGTGTTATTAAATAGCTCATCAGTTTAGATGAGGCAGTGATTGAGTAGCCTGGTTCTATCTGTAGTCTATGTGCTTTAGCCATTCATTGTACGCTACCACAGTGATAGTCATGGTTGCATATACAGATCTAAGACCAGGCTAATATTGACCAAGCAGAACAGTAGGTCTGATACTACAATGTTGCTACAACGATTTCTCATTGGTAACGCATAGTAGTTGAAAAAATGAATATTCTACTGAAGGAAATAGCAAAATGGGGATATTTAAGTGCTATACCTGTGGGATTCTTCCTCAGCAATACACACATGATACACATTGGGTTTAACATTGGGTTACCATGAATGTATATGAAGTCGTCAACCCTGTGCACATGCATCGCAATGTCCTTCTGTTGTAAGAGTAAAGCCATATTGTTTCTGAGGCGACTTGAGCTGATGGTGGTGGATTAATAATGCACAGTTATGTCGATAAAGAGGATACATTACCCACTTTAAAAAACAAAATGTTTTTCCTGTGGTGAGTTCCCATACAGTACGTACAGTAGAATATATAGTTAATGTGACATCTAGCGATATATAGGCACATATCACACAACTTTCAGACACCCTGTCTGAGCTACAGTATATGTTGAAGTTCCAGGCAGACTACATTGCAGATGCATGCCAGATCTCACAACGCCTGGGTAGGTGTTTAACACATCAGCTAACCACATGATATAATATAGCAATCTGATGCCTGACTGCCCAGTTGATGACGTGACACATAACCATTGATTGATGCAATGCAACATCAGCAATGTAGTCGCCCTGGAAATCGACCTTTGACCCCGAACGAACGCTGTGATTATTAAATCTTCACAAGGACAACAGACACCAACCCATACCATGACTTTTGACTTGTGCTAGCACTGCAGAGGGCAAACTGTCTCTATACAAACTGGTTGACTTATCATAAACTGCAAGTATAGATGTATATTGATTTCAATGACTTAATACTGTAAAGTATGTGTCTAAGGTCCAAATCTGTATTATTGTACAATATTAATACAACTGCATCAATTACATTATTTTTTGTATCTGCATGATCAGTAAATTACCATCGGAAATAACGTTAATGTGATTTTAGAGGAATGTGTATACATTTATGAAAGATTAAGACATCTAGACTAAAGGAATGACTTCTTCACTTCACTGGTAAGAGGTCTTAAGACAAAGGTGGTGGTCATTAACATAAAGCCAGCCCTCTATGGAAACCGGTAAACTCTTGAGTGTTCATTGGTTTTTGGCAGTGTGGAGAAGGCAGTGTGAATGTACTGAGAAGGCCCCAAACTGGTTATAAAATCTGAAGAAGAACAGTGTGTGTACGTGTGTGTTTCAAAGGTGAAATAGCGAGGCCATTGTTGGTATACTGGGCCACACCACCATCCATAGTATACACTATCGGTCAAAAGATTTAGAACACCTACTCATTCAAGGGTTTTTCTTTATTTTTACTATTTTCTACATTGTAGAATAATAGTGAGGACATCAAAACTATGAAATAACACATATTGAATCATGTAGTAACCAAAAATGTAGCCAATATCCACCCTTTGCCTTGATGACAGCTTTGCACACTCTTGGCATTCTCTCTTCATGAGATAGTCACCTGGAATGCATCTTTCTGTCTCTCTCTTTCTCTCTTTTCTCTCGGAGGACCTGAGCCTGATGACTCCTTGCTGTACCCAGTCCACCTGGTCGTGCTGGTGCTCCAGTTTCAACTGTTCTGCCTGCGGCTATGAAACCCTGACCTGTTCACTGGACGTGCTACCTGTCCCAGACCTGCTGTTTTCTCTCTCTACCGCACCTTCTGTCTCTAACTCTGAATGATCGACTATGAAAATCCAACTGAGATTTACTCCTGAGGGGCTGACCTGTTGCACCCTCTACAACCACTGTGATTATTATTATTTGACCCTGCTGGTCATCTATGAACGTTTGAACATCTTGGCCATGTTTTTATATAATCTCCACCCGGCACAGCCAGAAGAGGACTGGCCACCCCTCAGAGCCTGGTTCCTCTCTAGGTTTCTTCCTAGGTTCTGGCCTTTCTAGGGAGTTTTTCCTAGCCACCGTGCTTCTACATTTGCATTGCTTGCTGTTTGTGGTTTTAGGCTGGGTTTCTGTATAGCACTTTGTGACATCGGCTGATGTAAAAAGGGCTTTATAAATACATTTGATTGATTGATTAGCAGGTGTGCCTTCTTAAAAGTTTATTTGTGGAATTTCTTTCCTTCTTAGTGTGTTTGAGCCAATCAGTTGTGTTGTGACAAGGTAGGAGGGTATATAGAAGATAGACATATTTGGTAAAAGTCCATATTATGGCACTTTTACCACTTTTACTATATGGATAGTCCATATTATGGCAAAAAAAGCTCAAATGAGCAAAGCGAAATGAGAGTTCATCACTACTTTAAGACATGAAGGTCAGTCAATACGGAATATTTCAAGAACTTTGAAAGTTTCTTCAAGTGCAGTCTCAAAAACCATCAAGCGCTATGATGAACCTGGATCTCATGAGGACCGCCACAGGAATGGAAGACCAAGAGTTACCTCTGCTGCAGAGGACAAGTTCATTAGAGTTACACGCCTCAGAAATTGCAGCCCAAATAAATGCTTCACAGAGTTCAAGTAACAGACACATCTCAACATCAACTGTTCAGAGGACTGTGTGAATCAGGTCTTCATGGTCGAATTGCTGCAAAGAAACCACTACTAAAGGACAGCAATAATAATAAGAGACTTGGTTGGGCCAAGAAACATGAGCAATGGCCATTAGACTGGTAGAAATGTGTCCTTTAGTCTGGAGTCCAAATTTGAGATTTTTGGTTCCAACCGCTGTGTCTTTGTGAGACGCGGTGTGGGTGAACAGACAATTTCCGCAGGTGTAATTCCCACTGTAAAGCATGGAGGAAGTGTTATGGAGTGGGGGTGCTTTGCTGGTGACACTCGCTGTGATTTATTTAGAATTCGCAGCGATACGCAATCCCATCTGGTTTAGGCATAGTGGGACTATCATTTGTTTTTCAACAGAACAATGACCCAACACACCTCCAGACTGTGTAAGGGCTATTTTACCAAGAAGGAAAGTGATGGAGTGCTGCATCAGATGACCTGGCCTCCACAATCCCCCGACCTCAACCAAATTGAGATGGTTTGGGATGAGTCCGACCGCAGAGTGAAGAAAAAGCAGCCAACAAGTGCTCAGCATATGTGGAAACTCCATCAAGACCGTTGGAAAAGCATTCCAGGTGAAGCTGGTTGAGAGAATGCCAAGAGTGTGGAAAGATGTCATCAAGGCTATTTGAAGAATCTCATTTGTTTAACACTTTTTTGGTTACTACATGATTCCATATGTGTTATTTCATAGTTTTGATGTCTTCACTATTATACAATGTAGAAAATAGTGAAAATAAAGAAAAACCCTTGAATGAGTAGGTGATCTAAGACTTTTGACAGGTAGTGTATGTATACTGTATATTACAGAGTCACCTGACAACAAACAAACAGAACATTTCTCGTTCATATCTAAATCCCTGATGTCACTTTAACAACAAACGTAACTTTACATTCATGTAATATTATCCAGTTATTCTTTTGGGGACAAAACATGATCAGTTATATTAATTCAAACACCAAATAAAGCACTATCAAACTACTTTGAAGAGTAGATGTGTAGATGTGTATTCATCTACAAAAATACTGAATTACCTCATTACTGATAGACATTAATAATAGACATTTACATCAACACCAGCACGCCACTGCTGTTGATTTACACTGAAGTAAGCTTAGCTACACATACAATTCAACTTCTGACAATTTTCTCCCAGAGCGTTGACATATGAGTGTGTGTTTGTGTGCATGTGAGTGTGTGTGTGTCCGTGTCTCTACAGGTGTAAGAACTGTAGTCGGCTTGTTAGTCTGTGCTTCTCGTCTTTTAAATCATCAGACTGTTCATTTGAAGAGTTGATTGTCTGCCTTTAATGAAATCTTCCTCAGGTATGCAGTAAACACACTGAGTCAACCTGGAATATTCAAAATGGCCATTTCTTTGTTTTTTTTCATCAACATGATTTAAAAAAAAAAAACTCTTTAAAAATCTCTGGATAAAATAACCTGTCAATGATAACAATTACATACCACTACCTAAGGCACCGAACCAGATCCCTCATAGGTTCTTAAAAGTATATCTTCGCTGTTGCAAAAAAAGAAAAATAAGACCCAAAAGTTATTGATATAGAACATAAAAAAACTAATATAATAACAATGACACGTGATATAAACAATTACAACAATTATAAAAAAAACATTTTGGAATCAAAAACAGTATTTAGTGTATTTGAAACAGAACATTCAAAGAATGTATCTGAATTTGATGGTTTTGATAAAGGAATACAGCTCTGGTGTGTTTTCAGTAAGACAAGGCAAATTCTATTCCAAAGGTGGCAAAAAAGAAACAAAACACAAAAGCAATGCTGATGATGAATCTGCCACAGTACAGTACGAGTACTTTAAAATGGCCAGCGCTCTCTCACTCATGGAGTGTTCAGGGAGTGTGTGGAGGAAGATGAGGAGGATGAAAAAAAAGAGTAGTTAAGGGGGTAAATTAAATGATTAGAGGATGAAAAGATGAGTGTGTATCTGTGAAGATGTCAGGTTGGATATGTCTTCTGCAATAAGCAGCGTTGAAAGGTGGCACACTGAAATGTAATGACCGGATATAGGTCTATATAGGTCTCCTCCTCCTCTCCTCTATGTGGCACAACATTGGTGATTGAAACAAAGATACAATCAGGTGGGTGAACACATAAAAACAGTGTGTGTCACTAAGAGTATTTCCGAGTCTGTGAGTGTTAACTCCTCTCTGCCATAGTGATATACCTGAAACTCTGACTCTACCTCAATGAGAGTGTATTTCTCTGAGTTTGTGTGTGTGTCTGTGTGTGTGTGTGTGTTGAGGAGTTGGTGGGTGGTGGTGGTGTGGGGGGGGGGGGGGGGGCTAGTAAAGGTGTGTGTTTAGCAGTCTGCAGACTTTCGTGTCTCCCCATCGTCTTGCGAGAGAGGAGCCTGGGCCTCCTTCAGCTCCTCGCCCTCCTCCCCGTTCCCTGCTCCCTTCGTTTCCCCTGGATACACAACCACACAGAACTTCTGGCCCAGGTAGGTCATCTTGGCTGAAGAGAGAGAAGAGGAGCGGTTAGGACACTAGAGTAGACTCCAAAACTAGTCAGTGGATCCATAGTAGAAATAGAGGGAAACAAGAGGATGACAAAAGACTGCAAACGTATAGTGAATGCAAAGTTGATATAAAGAGAGAAAGACAAAGAAGTTTATAAGTATCACATCATAAACACAGTACAATAGAGCCTTGGCACATGTAACAGGAAAATACACAGGGTTAGATAGTTAGATTAGTAACTGTGGCCTTATCTGAATACCCGGACTTGTGTTCTAAATAGTAGGCATTTTGGGATTGGGAAAATAGAATGTTTTATGGTAAGTGGAATTTTAAAAATCTAGTATGCTTTAAATCCCAGGATGTCATACTCATTTGGTCTTTTCCTCTAGTAGAATTCTCTGCACACTAATGAGGAGAGAATCGTCTTTTGAGACCTCCGTGTGATTACTACACAGTACATACTAAATGATACACAGGTTGATTAGTACACCGTGTGTTGTTTTAGTAAGCAGTAGGCAACACATATTTCGGACACATAGTCTATCATAAACAGCCTTAACATTGCCGATTTGGTTGTGGCTACTGAGATTAGTAGTGGCACGCTGTGAATCAACATACGTAACATAACGTCAAGTGACTAGAGACAGTTGAGTTCATAAAAACAACAATGATTTTAAAGGTTGAATAAAGTTGAATTCATCTGAAGGAAGTTCCAGTTTATTGTAAATATGAAGTTATTCTTAATTGACCTGCCTGGTTAAATAGAGGTTAAATAAAGAAATAAAGTTGCCGTACCAACGAAGCTGTTGAAGCATTCAGGCTTGTTGTCCCAGTAGACACCCAGGAAGTAGACAGGCACTCCAGTCAGCATGATAGCCATGCCGAGGCCACACACAATGGGCTCAGAGTACAGGGAGAAGATGAGCAGGAAGGCCCAGAACAATAGGTAGATGACCGGCCATACCAGACTGATCTGGAGGGGGAGAGAGAGAGGGAGTGGGTGAGGGTATGGGAGAGAGAGAGAGAGAGAGGGTGAGGGTATGGGAGAGAGAGAGAGAGAGAGAGAGAGAGGGTGAGGGAGGGGAGGGAGAGAGAGAGAGAGAGAGAGAGAGAGAGAGAGAGGGTGAGGGTATGGGAGAGAGAGAGAGAGAGAGGGTGAGGGTATGGGGGAGAGAGAGAGAGAGAGAGAGAGTGAGGGTATGGGGAGAGAGAGAGAGAGAGAGAGAGAGTGAGGGTATGGGAGAGAGAGAGAGAGAGAGTGAGAGAGAGAGAGTGAGGGTATGGGAGAGAGAGAGAGAGAGAGTGAGGGTATGGGAGAGAGAGAGAGAGAGAGAGAGAGAGTGAGGGTATGGGAGAGAGAGAGAGAGAGAGTGAGGGTATGGGAGAGAGAGAGAGAGAGAGTGAGGGTATGGGAGAGAGAGAGAGAGAGAGAGAGAGAGAGAGAGAGAGTGAGGGTATGGGAGAGAGAGAGAGAGAGAGAGAGGTGGAGTCATAATGCAAAAACACAATGAGAATAGGCCCTCAAATACCTACAGTCAGATTTACCAAAATCTTTGCACTAGCTATAACATTATCCCATACTTTCAAAAGGGAATTAAACACTGTGAAACAAACTAGATGGTACTTTTACATTAAGTAAACTTGTGGGACATGATTTAGCTCTTTAAAAGTATTCTTGTGGTAGTGGAGGAAGTGTTCTGATTTCAGATTTAAATAGCAGAGAAGTAAACCAGGAAGTCATAATGTGACACCCCTATGCGACACTCGTCCCTCAACTGATCTGTCTTGTAGGACGTGGAACTCGTCTCTAAAAAAAAAAATCAAGATTTTTGCTCATCGATCTAACACTAGTTCCTAAATTTAAAAAATCGCTGTAGCTATGACGCACTGGCTACTACGGCAAACTCATCATCTGAGCAAACTTGCTCCAGCTAGCAGCCTAGTGCAGGCTTGTTTGAATGGCCTTTAGGTAGCTTGTTTGAATGGCCTTTAGGTAGCTTGTTTGAATGGCCTTTAGGTAGCTTGTTTGAATGGCCTTTAGGTAGCTTGTTTGAATGGCCTTTAGGTAGCTTGTTTGAATGGCCTTTAGGTAGCTTGTTTGAATGGCCTTTAGGTAGCTTGTTTGAATGGCCTTTAGGTAGCTTGTTTGAATGGCCTTTAGGTAGCTTGTTTGCCAGCTTGTTGATGAAGTTGAACGGCACCAAAGTTATTTGACTGTAATCAGAAATCAGCACGTACAGCATCTGACTGACAGCTGGCACTGTGCCTTCGCTACTTTATAACATTTGTCCAACGCGATGATAATGTCGCAGAGGACAGTCAGCTGTGCTGTAGAACTGGGCGCACTATTACGGCAGAACGGATATATTGAAAAGATATTTGTGCATTAGCTACATCTTCACTACACTACCTAGCTAGGAAAGGTGGTTCAGTGGACGATGTCACCTTGGTAACATTTTCGAACGTTAGAACAGCCAAATTTGTTTTTAGCTATCCTGTGAGTGAGCGTTATCAGACAGATCAGTGCAGACGGTCGTCACGCTATCTAACATGAGACAATGGGGAAAGTGGTCAATGTAACTGATTTGTGTCAAAAATTACATTGTTGACAGTGAATAGAATGTTTGAAGTCACGGAAGTTTATAACAATGGCACTTTTAGAAGGTTTTAGAAATCCCATTCAAGTGGAGGATTACATTTTTTTAAGGACAAAAAGCGTAATAGGTTAAAAAGTACAAATATTATCAAAACGTTGTATGCAAGCAACTTAATCCAGACACATTTTAAAGTTTGAATGTAATTTCTAGCTTCAATGGTGTCAGAGGAGTAACGTAAACTCACCCCATTCCGTACAAATGTGCTGCAACATTCAAACGAGGCGACAAAGAAAACTAATGGGACTGTGTTGACGTCAAAATCGGGGGTGTGAACTAGGTTTCTATTCAAGCTTTGATCGACATGGTAATGGCTCTATAGTATTGGAGAAAAGTTGAAAAAACTGACCCTCGGTTACATCTTGACGTGTCATGTAGTAACGTACAGCACACATAAAGCAACTATTTCTATCTTACAATCTCTCTCCACCAGGTGTAGCACTTCTATCCTCCTTTAAAAACAAGAAATGGACAGTAACGGGGTAATGGGGGGGGTAATGGGGGGATACCTAGTCATTTTTTTGCATCATCATTGCATGTGATCATCATTCTCAAAGCTGTTGGACAGATTGAGTGAAAAAAAGCAATTTTCCCACACAACATCTCTCCTTCTCACTATCACGCATTAGTTTCTCTTCCCCACCCGCCATTTTTAAAAAGACCCGACGGGGCTCATTGCCTGCTTGAATTATGCAGAAACGGGCAGCGTTTAGGTCATGTAATTGATTCTGTTGGAAAGGGGAGAAATTGTGCTTTACAATGGTATTGACAGTACAGTTGATCTGGAAGTATTACGTTTTTGGGGAGCTAAAATAAGGGCAATTGTACGGACCAAGGCGATGTACAAGTTTACATGAGTTTACGTTAGTGTACTAAAGAATCATATAAAGATAGATGTATGACAAAGATTTAAAGTGGGACGTCCAATTAAAAAGTATATATAAAGTGTATCCTAAATTAAGATTTGTTGGAAACGTTTAGTAAATATAGCCTCTAGAACCCAGTGCCAAGAAAATGTCTTCTTTGAAATTCACCCTGATTGGTCGGTGCATATCGGGTGCCTTGATGCGCAGTACGATCTGCCCGGCAACAGTGACCCCGTAGAAGAGGTAGTTGATGAAGCCCACGTAGTTAATGAGGGTGTACATGTCACTGGTGCACAGCATCAACAGGGTGGACAGACACTGGGGGAGGGAGGGAGAGAATGGGTCAATATGGGTACAGTATATGAAAATATAAAGTACACTACATGACCAAAAGAATATGGACACATGCTCGTCGAACATCTCATTCCAATATCATGAGCATTAATATGGAGTTAGTCCTCCCTTTGCTGCTATAACAGCCTTCACTCTTCCACATACTTTTGTATATACAGTGGGAAGAATAAGTATGTGAACCCTTTAGAATTACCTGGATTTCTACATAAATTGGTCATAAAATTGTATCTGATCTTCATCTAAGTCATAACAATAGACAAACACAGTCTGCTTAAACTAATAACACACAAACAATTATAAATGTTAATGTCTTTATTGAATACACTGTGTAAATATTCACAGTGCAAGTTGGAAAAAGTATGTGAACCCCTGGATTTAATAACAGGTTGACCCTTCTTTGGCAGCAATAACCACAACCAAACGTTTTCTGTAGTTGCGGATCAGACCTGCACAACGGTCAGGTGGAATTTTGGACCATTCCTCTTTACAAAACTGTTTCAGTTCCACAATATTCTTGGGATGTTTGGTGTGAACCGCTCTCTTGAGGTCATGCCACAGCATCTCAATCGGGTTGAGGTCAGGACTGACTAGGCCACTCCAGAAGGCGTATTTTCTTCTGTTCAAGTCATTCTGTTGTTGATTTACTTCTGTATTTTGGGTTGTTGTCCTGTTGAATCACCCAACATCTGTTGAGCTTCAATTGGCGGACAGGTAGCCTTACATTCTCCTGCAAAATGTCTTGATAAATTTGGGAATTAATTTTTCAGTTGTAAGGTGTCCAGGCCCTGAGTCAGCAAAGCATCCCAAACCATGAAGCTCCCTCCACCATAGTTTAAAATTGGGATGAGGTTTTAATGTTGGTGTGCTGAGCCTTTTTTCTCTCCACATATATTGTTGTGTGTTCCTTCCAAACTACACAACTTTAGTTTAATCTGTCCACAGAATATTTTGCCAGCACCACTGAGGAACATCCAGGTGCTCTCTTTTGCAAACTTTTTTGGACAGCAGTGCCTTCTTCCATGGTGTCCTTCCATGAACACCTTTCTTGTTTAGTGTTTCACATATTTTAGACTCGTCAACAGAGATGTAAGCATCTTCCAGAGATTTCTGTAAGTCTTTAGCTGACACTCTATGATTCTTCTTAACCTCACTGAGCATTCTGCGCTGTGCTCTTGCAGTCATCTTTGCAGGACGGCCACTCCTAGGGAGAGTAGCAACAGTGCTGAAATTTCTCCATTTATAGACACTTTGTCTTACCGTGGACTGACTTTTAGAGATACTTTTATGCTTTATGCAAGGCAACAATTCTTAATCTTAGGTCTTCTGAGATCTATTTTGTTTAAATTATGTATTCAATATAGACAAGAAAAACACAATAATTTGTGTTATTAGTTTAAGCACACCGTCTCTATTGTTGTGACTTAGATGAAGATCAGATAACATTTTGATGTAAAATGTATGCATAAATCCAGGTAATTCCAAAGGGTTCACATACTTTTTCTTGCCACTGTATAAGTGTACTGTGCAGACACAGACGCCTGTGTCAAAGGTAGAAAGAAAGAGGGGAAGAGAGATGGAGAGAGAGAGAGAGAGAGACAGAAAGGATGTAGCACTCACAGTGAAGAGCAGAGCAGGGATGGGGGTACAACGCTTCACGTGGATCATGGCCAGGAGACTGGGGAGGTGGCCCTCTCTGGCTCCAGCAAAGAACAACCTGTTCGAGAGAAAGAGAGAGAGATTGAGAGCGAGTGAGAGACGGGTTAACTACTAATACAATCCAACGCAGTGCAACAATAACGAAGCAATGAACGGTTGACGTAGGTGGGATAAGTACACCGATAAAAAAAAAACAAGAGAGTTCACAGAGAAAGATGTACAGTACCAGTCAAAAGTTTGGACACACCTACTCATTCAAGGGTTTTTCTTCATTTTTACTATTTTCTACATTGTAGAATAATAGTGAAGACATCAAAACTATGAAATAACACACACGGAATCATGTAGTAACCAACAAAACAAAATGTATTCATCATCATGTTGAATCATGTTAAACAAATCAAAATATATTTTATATTTGAGATTCTTCAAAGTAGCCACCCTTTGCCTTGATGACAGCTTTGCACACTCTTGGCATTCTCTCAACCAGCTTCATGAGGAATGCTTTTCCAATAATCTTGAAGAAATTCCCACATATGCTGAGCACTTGTTGGCTGCTTTTCCTTCACTCTGCAGTCCAACTCATCCCAAACCATCTCAATTGGGTTGAGGTCGGGTGATTGTGGAGGCCAGGCCATCTGATGTAGCACTCCATCACTCTCCTTCTTGATCAAATAGCCCTTACACAGCCTGTAGCTGTGTTGGGTCATTGTCCTGTTGAAAAACAAATGATAGTCCCACTAAGTGCAAACCTGATGGGATGGCGTATCGCTGCAGAATGTTGTGGTAGCCATGTTGGTTAAGTGTGCTTTGAATTCTAAATAAATCGCTGACAGTGTCACCAGTAATGCACCCCCACACCATCACACCTCCTCCTCCATGCTTCATGGTGGGAACCACACATGCAGAGATAATCCGTTCACCTACTCTGCGTCTTACAAAGACAAATCTCAAATTTGGACTGATCAGACCAAAGGACAGTTTATGTCCATTGCGCTAGTTTCTTGGCCCAAGCAAGTCTCTTCTTCTTATTGGTGTCCTTTAGTAGTGGTTTCTTTGCAGCAATTCGACCATGAAGGCCTGATTCACGCAGTCTCCTCTGAACAGTTGATGTTGAGATGTGTCTGTTACTTGAACTGTGAAGCATTTATTTGGGATACAATTTCTGAGGCTGGTAACTCTAATGAACTTATCCTCTGCAGCAGAGGATGAGAGCCAGTTTCATCATAGCGCTGGATGGTTTTTGCGATTGCACTTCAAGACACTTTCAAAGTTCTTGAAATTGATTGGCTCAAACGCATTAAGGAAAGACATTCTACAAATTAACTTTTAACAAGGCACACCTGTTAATTTAAATGCATTCCAGGTGACTACATCATGAAGCTGGTTAAGAGAATGCCAAAAGTGTGCAAAGCTGTCATCAAGGCAACGGGTGGTTACTTTGAATAATCTCACATTTTAAATATATTTTTTGTTTGTTTTAACACTTATTTAGTTACTACATGATTCCATATGTGTTATTTCATAGTTTGGATGTCTTCACTATTATTCTACAATGTAGAAAATAGTAAAATATAAAGAAAAATCTTGGAATGAGTAGGTGTGTCCAAACTTTTGACTGGTACTGTTTATGGAGATAGATAAAGAAAAACAGAGATACAAGAGGCAGATAAATAATGTGGAGGAGAATACCGTGACGAGGTGAAGAGGGACCCGTTGACCCCTCCGAAGGTGGACAGAGCAACAGAGATGGGCATGATCCATGACATCACGCCTAGCAGCTTCTCACCAAACGTCTGGAGGGAGAAAGGAAGGAAGGAAGGAATAGACGGAGGAATATAGGGAGGAAGAGAGGGGACAAGAGAATATGGTGAAACACACAATTACACATTCAGTGAACTGCTACATAGCTACACCACAAGGTTTGATACTTATACACTTAAAAGTTAAAATTGTAGCATCAGTTGATTGATAATATGGTACAGATATGCCACTCCACTAAGCAGAATTCAAAGTTCAATCTGAATTTAAGGACCATTAACTCTCTGTGACCGACGAGGGGGCGCCAGAGGCCTTTGTTAATACTGAGGTTGAACGCGAATAACCCCAGAGCTGCTTCCTGATCCTGGCAGGACGGTGGGTGGAGCTACTCACTACAGCAACAGCGTTGGAGGCCAGCAGCTCCTGAGGACTCATGGCGGTGACGTAAGCGATGTTGGCAAACACGTACACGAACGTCACCAAGGGGATGGAGATGAAGATGGCACGTGGAAGATTCCTAGAATAGAGAGAGGAATGGAGGGATGGGGAGAAGGGATGGGGGAAGGTATATCATTCATTAGAGACATGTAGGTAATAGGTATCAGTCCAGTTCAGAATTGAGAGAGGGATGGGGAAAAGGTAGACCAAAAAGGTAGACCATTTATTAAAGACATGTAGGTCTCATTCAATAGGGATCAGTCCAATTCTCAAATATAATATCAAAATATAGAATTTGGGACACACGCATGGACTAATTGTAGTAGGGCTTTACACATAGGGGTCAACCAGCTCCTCAGTGACGTAGTTGAGGAAGTTCCATCCTCCGTAGGCGAAGGAGCCTTGTAGGAAGGCCAGGGCTATCAGCCCCACGTCGTACTCCTGGAAGGGCTCAAAGGCATGGGCTGGCTCCAGCCAATAGTACTCCCCTGGAGGAGTAGAGGGGAACAGAGGGGAAGAAGAGCGAATGAATGGGGTTTAGAATGAGGATTTTATGGTGGTGTAGGCCTATATTTTAGAGTGGTGTAGGTCTAGATTTTATGGTGGTGTAGGCCTAGATTTTAGAGTGGTGTAGGTCTAGATTTTAGGGTGGTGTAGGCCTAGATTTTAGAGTGGTGTAGGTCTAAATTTTAGGGTGGTGTAGGCCTAGATTTTGTATTTTTGTGAAATACAAAAATAATAACAATAATAACAATAAGGATGCAGGGTGTGCATGTGTGTGTGTTTGTGTGTGTGACAGACAGACAGAGTACGCACTATTGGCTTGCACACCATGTCTACTTCCGACCCCGTCTATCTCTGTCCTTTCCTCCTAGTCTCATCTTTTCGTTGTCATGCCAATACGAACAGGTCATGCATCCTTAATCTCTCTTCCTGCCTCCCTCTTTCTTCCTCTCCTTCTTTCTCTGTCATTGTCTGCCTCTTCCCCGACTCTCTCCCTCATCTCTCTCTGGTTGGTGATTCTCCCATACTCTCACCCATTGTATTCTTACACAAACACTCAGAATCCCTCTCTCCTCTCTCTGTGTTTACAGCCCTATTCTCACTGTTGTCTCTGTCTGTCTCTCTCATAACTGACCCCCATTAGTGTTATGCTAACTAACCCACAGACACGACTGGGATGAAAACCATCTTAAAACTCTATTAGCTCTGTGAGTTTTATCAGAGGCCCCAGAACTGTGACCTCTTATCTCTCTGAATCGGGAAGCTATGTCTGTGTCGCAAAGAAGCACCCTATTCTCTATGTAGTGCACTACTTTCTTTTAGGGCCCATAGGGCTGTGGTGAAAAGAAGTGCACTATATGTGGATTAGGGTGTCATTTGGGACACAGACTTTGAGTCCACAGCGACCCAGTGATGGGATGTCAGTGGGGTTTGGTGTCTTTGTGGTGTCTCTGGACCGAGAGAGAGATGAGAGAGATGGGCAGACTCTGTGGTATGGAGTGTGATACACACACACACACACACACACACACACACACACACACACACACACACACACACACACACACACACACACACACACACACACACACACACACAAACACACACACACACACACACACACACACACACACACACACACACACACACACACACACACACACACGGTGCCTAGTCCTACCCTTGCAGATCTGCACGATGCCCATGATAATGATGAGAGCCAGTGCCAGCAGCTTGCCGGCTGTGAAGATGTCCTGGACTCTGGTGGCCCATCGCACACTGGAGCAGTTCACCCACGTCAACAAAACTGAAAGAGAGAGAGAGAGAGAGAGAGAGAGAGAGAGAGAGAGAGAGAGAGAGAGGGAGGAAGGAAGCGATAGTGTTATAGTGTTATAATTGAATAAATGTGTTTTTATCATTATGCGTTTTTGCTGTGGCAATATAAGATAGGGACTTATAATGCCACGAAAGCTTGTTGAATTAAACTGAATTCAATTGTCAATAAAGCTTGAATTATATTCAACTGAAAGGTTCAATTGTCAATAAAGCTTGAATCAAATTGAACTACAAGAAATATTACACAACAGAGATCAACACAATACAATTCACGCTGGGCGTTGTGCTCCGTTCATTCATGTCCTCCACTGCTCTCTGTTACATTACACTAAGCCAGGCCAGAATAACACAGGAACACAATGGCGAATCCCAGTACAATAAACATAGTAGACTGGAGGAATTCTCACCATAGAATTCTCACCAGCTCAGCAGAGATCTGTTGCTAACAATGCACAAAGGGAGAAGTACACGACTACACTACATTTCCCTTCTGTTGTGTTTTTTTTGAAGGGTTTCCAACAGCGATCGGTGTGAGTGCACGGACACTAGCTAGTGGTCATAGTACTATAAACGGTGACGTAAGGAGAGAGGAATAGAGGGAGCGAGAGAGAGAGACTGAGAAACAGAAACAGTAGTAGCGGATGGATAGAGAATCGGAAGGAGGGAGAAGAAGGTGTGTGTGTGTGTGTGTGTGCGACGGGAGTTGCAGTAACACACATTGAGCTACAACTGGTCGTGATGCGTCAACAAAAGGTGACGCACGCAGCTACCTTTGCTACCATCATTGAAATGACGTGCAAACCACGTGGATTCAACCAGTGTGTGCCCAGTGGGGCTGTACTATCACAACGTACTAGGAACCCCCCCTAGTTCGTACCACACGCCAAAGGCTCATGGGTCTAAGTTCATCCACAGACACTGACTGGGGGTTCAGCGTGTCTGTCCTGCACTCTGTCCCACCTCCACCTTTCTCATGCTGCAGTACAGTACATGTCACCATGGTCCCCGCAATGGAATTAACGTCCTGTCCAGGTGGTGTACTTGTACATCAAGCTGCACTATGCTACAGAAACAGGAGATGTATGGGCTGTTCTGGCAGAGCTGCTTCCTTACTGTTGCAAGGGTAAGGATACCTACTTCCTCGGGTAATGTTAGACGTGATGGAAACGATAAGGGCAGCATGTAGCCTAGCGATTTAAGAGCGCTGGGCCAGTAACTGAAAGGCCGCTAGTTCAAACTCCCCCAGCCGACTAGGTGAAAAATCTGTTGGTAAACCCGCTCTGCCAGGCACAGATGGAGAGGCGGAGAGGAACAGGGGAAGAGAAGAGGGGCTTGTTAGTAATTGATAGTTGTGAAAGAGTGTATGATGTTTAGAGGTTTGGGGGAAGTCGAGGGGGTAGTGAGAGGAAAGGGGGTATGGGGCTGTTTGGCCTGATCTGTGGGCATGTTGTCAGCCGGTAACACATAGTTAGTCTGGTCCCAGATCTGTGTGTGCTTTATCCAACTCTGAATATTGTTGTACAATGGAGCGTAAAAAGCACATAAAGTACAAATCTTGGATCAGGCTAACAAAATAACAGCTGCAACACACTGTAGACACAACAGTGGTAGTGGTGTGTGGGAGAGCCAGTGTGCGCTATGGGGAGTAAGACTGTGCTGTTTCTGCTCTCCGATTCGGTAAACAGGAAATACAGACAACCACATATGAGTTGAGCTGTGTGTGTGTGTGTGTGTGTGTGTGTGTGTGTGTGTGTGTCGAACCCCATATCTACATTTAAACAACAACTATACGTAACGAAGAACGAACCGTACAGATGTGCTCTCTCTGCCAAGCGCCAAGTGCGTTTGCAATCATTACAGTAACAATAACATACGTAATGGAAAACATCGGTGACATTTCTGCAAAATGCCCCTGACAGTGCAGTCATATCCACTTGGCAGCACCTGTGCTGCAGGGCAGGGGCACATTTTAATCAGCCCTACTGTGGGCTGTCTCATACTCTCATTTTTCAAAACAGCATGAATCCCACTCCTCTCTGTTCTACATGTGGTCAGGCTAAGAGGAACGTATACTGGGTAACACCTGGGAAACCGGGCGCGTTCTGAGAACCCGAGCCATTCTCAGCTGTTTGTAAGCTGAGTACACACTGGGATCTGAGGAACTCCATAACAAGGCACCAACTCCAGGCCACGGAGACAGAGAGAGGGGAGGAGCTGGCTGGTGGCACGTTTCTGAACCCGGTGACACTTTCCTAAAGTATGTCCGTGGCTGCAGCACAAGTCCCCAGTGACCAATGAATGGTTAGTGGTTGTGGGAGTGGGGTACAGGAGTGTGGGGGGGGGGGGGATCGGCAGTTAATATATATATACTGTATTGTAGTTTTTTGTTTTTTTGTTGTGTATAGTCAGAATAAGTGATTGCACAGCACCATTCAGGTACTGGAAACACATACACCCTCACAAAAAACATCCCCATACCTGCTATAGATTGTATATGGATTTTCTAGGGCATCTGTGATAGAAAACAGACAGCAAGGACGTCTGGACTCTCACGACTCTTCTTAGACACATGAAACCTCTTGTAGAACACAAACCTACAGAATATCTCGGACACCCACCCTCCCCAAGACACAGTCAGCCAGTCACAGATCCATCAGTGTACTGTACGTTCAGTAAGATAGTAAGACGTACTGTACGTTCAGGTGCAGTAAGATACAACAACAAAAAAACAGAGATGGAGGAAGGGCAGAAAAAGGGAGAGAGGGAAGAGGGGGATGAAAAAGAGGAATTGTAATAAGGGTTCAGCTATCAGAGTATACTGCTCTACGGGCAACATGGGCAACAAGACAGATACAGGTACATGCCATATAAAGTGGGTACTGTAGACGTGAATGGTTAATCAAGTAACAATTGATCCAAGTGCAAAGATCTATTGATAAGATCTTCTTAGAAAACACTGATTTGAAGATGATTATTAAACCGTTCTTAGGGTTTTTTTTTGAAAGAGTTAACAGACAAAGGATATTTGGGAGGTTGTTTGCTTTTTCACAAACTAGCTTCACACTGTTCATGTTCCCTCTCTCTGTTCCCTTTGTCGCTATGACTCTCTGTCTCTCTCTCTCTCTCTCTCTCTCTCTCTCACTCCCCATCTCTCTCTCTCTCTCTCTCACTCCCCATCTCTCTCTCTCTCTCTCTCTCCCCATTTATCTCTCTCTCTCTCTCTCTCTCTCTCTCTCTCTCTCTCCCCATCTCTCTCTCTCTCTCTCTCTCTCTCTCTCTCTCTGTCTCTCTCTCTCACTCCCCATCTCTCTCTCTCTCTCTCCCCCTCTTTCTGTCTCTCTCTCTCTCTCTTTCTCCCCGTCCCGCTCTCTCCCTCTCTCTCTCCCTCTCTCTTTCCCTCTCTCTTTCCCTCTCTCTCTCTCTCCCTCTCTCTTACTTTTCCCACATAGGATTCACGATATGTAGCCTATTAAAACAATTGGGCACCTAAGAATCTAACGTTAGCAACAAACCAAAGACATTTCTATAAAGTGGCTTTTAGTTGCCTGGCTTGCAAGATTCAGCTATCCTAAATCCATTCTTAAACGGATGTTTCTTTGTGTGCACAAAATAGAGCAGGTAACGTTGCTACTTGGGACCAGACTGCTATTTAAATGAGCTACAAGTTTGAAATCGGAGAACAACAATAGAATGTTCATGATTTAATGCATGCCAAAGCCGGTAAGATGAAAGGAGACATTTATACCGAGGGGTTGGCGGGAATTTTAAACATAATACCGCAACGATTACTAGGTCAGTTGGAGGAAATAAAAGTACAACACCTTTCAGATATAAAGAAAAGTCTGCAAAAAAAATTGGCGGCAAAATGCCTCGTTTAGAAAGGTGTAGCTGTCTCTCTCTGACTGTCTGAGCACTGCTTGTGGTATTTGGGCAGCGTGTGTGAAGTTTTCAGAGGGTTCCGGCACTACGACTCTCAGAGTGGAGCAAACACAAGTATCCGTTTGTCTTAAAACACTCTCCCACTTTGCTACCTTCTTTTACCCACTCTCTTCCTTACATGCTCTTTGACCCTGGGTGAAGAGAAAAAAGGGCAGAAGGAGGAAGTGAGAGAGAGAGCGAGAGCGAGAGCGAGAGCGAGAGAGAGAGACAGAGAAAAAAGGACAGACAGAACCTCACAAGGTCGTTCCCTTCTTTTTGCCCTTCACGCTCATTCACAGATCTGCTATGATTGGATAGTTGAAAGCTATAAGGCGTAAACCAGGTGTAGCTACTGCTGGCACCTATCCCATATTCTTAGATTTGTGAAAGAAGAGTCTGTTGATGTTTCGTTCCTCTTTCTTTCTTATGTCCTTTTCCCGCCCTTTCCACTCTTTCACTTCCATGTGTGACTTTACCCATGGTCAGAGAACTCGGATCATGGCCAAAACACCAAGTGGCGCTACTACAACACAAACAAAGAAACTTTAGCATGCAGAGAGTTGACAAAGGTGTGTCTACAGGATAACTCATTAAAGTTGTCAAAGTTGAAAGAGTTTTTCAGACTTTCAGTAATTGTTGCACAGCTGAAAGTCCCTCCCTCCCTCCCCACCATCTCCCTCTCCCTCCAGGATATAGGGTACTCACGTAGGCAGACGGCGGCCAGCAGGCGCAGTCCGTTCTCCGGGGGGAAGCAGGTTGGGAAGAGGGGCTGTAGGACGTAGTTGGAGAAGGTGAGGGCGATGACTGCCTGGTTGGTGGGGTAGATCACCAGCACCGCGATCCACAGACGCAGGAACCTAGAGGAGAAGGAGGGAGTGAGAGATGGAGGCAGAGGGGTCAATTAGGGTTATGAACGGCATTTAGACACTGACGTACGCACGCACACACACACACACACACACACGCACGCACGCACACGCACACACACACTAGCTTCAGGTCAGTGTGGTAACACATAATTGTATTAATGGGGCAGGGTCTACACTTAGAAGAATACAGGTTATTCACTTAGAATGTGTGTGTGTGTGTGTGTGTGTGTGTGTGTGTATGTGTGTATGTGTGTGTGTTAGGGAGGGGGCAATGGGGAGTTGAGATTTAGCTGACTAGAGAGGAGGCCACATTAGGACATGGTTTTTCCACAAATTCTCCACAAGCTTATGGAGAGAGCATTACGCGTCGCTGCGTCCACCTTGTTAGCCTGGTTGTCCCTCACAACGAATGTGTGTGTGTGTTTATGCGTGTCTGTGAGCGAGTGTTGAGCTAATGTATGTCTGTGTTTCTATATATGTGTGCGTGTGTGTGTGTGTGTGTGTGTGTGTGAACAAATGTTCACAAAGCAATAAGTCTGTAAGATTAAAGAAAAGCCCCAAAGCTGAGCCATCAGTAAAGGACTTAATTTGCTAACACTGCAGATAGCGTGTCATCACGACTGTATGTCACCACCACCACCAAGTCTGGCCCCTGGAATGCTTGGCCCTGCACCGCTGGGGTGAGTGGGCACTTCCACAAACCCCTATGGAGACCTGTGGAGAGTCTCCGTGGAAGAGTCCACTCCCCCCGGGAACACGGGGGTGTCCTTATCGACACCCTCCTCCTACTCCTATACAGTACACCATCCAAACAAACACTCCTTGATTGTAGCTTGGTATCACAGAGAGAAGGAAACAGGGAAACAGTATGTGCCCCGAAAAACTTCAAACCAAAACATCTGAGGCACCTGGAGGAAACAGTTCGAGACCATTTCTAACATACCAAACAAAGCCTTCAAACAGAGAATATCAGTTGGTTCTGGGTAGAATATCATGTTTCATTGTACATTTCTCATTGATGTATTGATGTCTATAATGGGACACTAACAATAGTCTGAGGTGCTGTTTTGTCTGGGTGGATTCCTATCTGAAAATACCCATGTATCCATGAGACTGTTACAAGACAAGGTCAAAACTTAATCTGAGTGTGTTTACCGTCTGGGAGAACACTATGAACACACAGACAGTCTTCAATCAATGTGTACAAAGGTTTGATGATATGTTCTGGGTAGAAGTTGTCAGAGAAAATAAGAGGGTGAGTGAGTGACACAGAGAGAGAGAGAGAGAGAGAGAGAGAGAGAGAGAGAGAGAGAGAGAGAGACATCCTCCTCCATGCTTCACGGTAGGAACCACACATGCAGAGATCATACATTCACCTACTCTGCGTCTCACAAAGACACGGCGGTTGGAACCAAAAATCTCAAATTTGGACTCATCAGACCAAAGGACATTTTTCCACTGGTCTAATGTCCATTGTTCGTGTTTCTTGGCCCAAGCAAGTCTCTTCTGAACCATGAAGGTCTGATTCACGCAGTCTCCTCTGAACAGTTGATGTTGAGATGTGTCTGTTACTTGAACTCTGTGAAGCATTTATTTGGGCTGCAATTTCTGAGGCTGGTAACTCTAATGAACTTGTCCTCTGCAGCAGAGGTAATTCTCTTCCTTTCCTGTGGCGGTCCTCATGAGAGCCAGTTTCATCATAGCGCTTGATGGTTTTTGTGACTGCACTGGAAGAAACTTTCAAAGTTCTTGACATTTTCCGGATTGACTGACCTTCATGTCTTAAAGCAATGATGGACTGTCATTTCTCTTTGCTTATTTGAGCTGTTCTTGCCACAATATGGACATGGTCTTTTACCTTCTGTATACCAATCCTAACTTGTTACAAAACAACTGATTGGCTCAAACACATTAAGAAGGAAAGAAATTCCACAAATTAACTTATAACAAGGCACATCTGTTAATTGAAATGCTTTCCAGGTGACTACCTCATGAAGCTGGTTGAGAAAATGCCAAGAGTGTGCAAAGCTGTCATCAAGGCAAAGGGTGGCTACTTTGAAGTATCTAAAATATATTTTTGATGTCTTCACTATTATTCTACAATGTAGAAAATAGTAAAAAATAAATAAAAACCCTGGAATGAGTATGTGTGTCCAAACTTTTGACTGGTACTGTATGCTGTGGGTTAAAGGTCACCAAACACCACAGCTCTAGTCACTCACCCTGCCAGTCCTCCGAAGATGTCCTTGACGTATGAATAGTCTCCCCCTGACTTGGGGATGGTGACACCCAGCTCGGCGTAGCACAGCGCTCCGATGGCCGTGATTATGCCGGTGACAATCCACACGATCAGCGCCAGACCCACTGAGCTAGCATTCTCCATCACGCCCTTAGGGCTGACAAAGATCCCAGAGCCGATGATATTACCTGGGATAGAGAGAAGAAGAGGGGGATGGTTATTCATGTGACACAAACAGTTATTTGAAACACTGAAGAGAAAGGGGAACGATTATTAGTGTGACACCAGTGTCATTCATAAGCTGGAAGAGCTGAAGGGGGGTTGGAACATTTTAAGTGAGAGAACATCTGACTTGCCTAGCTAAATAAATGTTAAATGAATTAAATAAAACCATCTGTTCCACCAGCTCATGATGAGGGGAGAGTGGACCGTTATCGACGGGACACCAGCATCTGTCACAGAATGCAATCAGGAGCTCAATTGGGGGGAGTGGAACAGAGTGAACACAATGGAGAGGGATTCTAATCAATATATGCAACAAAAGCACAGTTCCATCTCCTACAGAATCCCTATTCCAACCATGAGTGTAATCTACACTGAATATACAAAACATTTGGAACACCCGCTCCTTCCATGACATAGACTGACCAGGTGAATCCAGGTGAACACTATGACCCCTTAACGATGTCACTTGATGGCTCCTCACCACCTGTGCTATTTTGTTAGTTTTTACTTATTTTGTACATAATGTTGCTGCCACCATCTCTTATGACCGAAAATAACTTCTGGACATCAGAACAGTGATTACTCACCACGAACTGGAATAAGCTTTTTCCTTTAACGAGTCCAACGAGAAGGATATACTGCTCTCCCCGGAACAGGCCCAAATCCCCGTCATTTGCGTGAAGAAAAGATGAAGGAAAAGGGGGCGTGTGGTAAGACGAGGGGTGGAGGGTGTGTGTCTTTTTGTCAATAACAGCTGGTGAGCGATGTCTAATATTAAAGAAGTTTCGAGGTATTGCTCACCTGAGGTAGAGTACCTTATGATAAGCTGTAGACCACACTATTTACCAAGAGAGTTCTCATCTATATTATTCGTAGCTGTCTATTTGCCACCATAGACCAATGCTGGTACTAAGACCGCACTCAACCAACTCTATAAGGCCATAAGCAAACAAGAAAATGCTCATCCAGAAGCGGCGCTCCTAGTGGCCGGGGACTTCAATGCAGGCAAACTTAAATCAGTTTTACTACATTTTTACCTGTATGTCACATGTGCAACCAGAGGTGAAAAAAAACTCTAGACCACCTTTACTCCACACACCGAGATGCATACAAAGTTCTCCCCCACCCTCCATTTGGCAAATATGACGATAATTCTATCCTCCTGATTCTTGCTTACAAGCAAAAACTAAAGCAGGAAATACCTGTGACTCGCTCAATACGGAAGTAGTCAGATGACGAGGATGTTTCGCTACAGGACTGTTTTGCTAGCACAGAACAATGGCATTGAGGAGTAT
This sequence comes from Oncorhynchus nerka, assembly GCF_034236695.1. Taxonomy (NCBI): domain Eukaryota; kingdom Metazoa; phylum Chordata; class Actinopteri; order Salmoniformes; family Salmonidae; genus Oncorhynchus; species Oncorhynchus nerka. Next base: position 46,610,911 of record NC_088403.1, on the reverse strand, counting down.
ACCACCTCAGTCATTGGCTTCATCAATAAGTGCATCAACGACGTCGTCCCCACAGTGACCTACGTACATATCCCAACCAGAAGCCATGGATTACAGGCAACATCCGCATCCAGCTAAAGGCTAGAGCTTCCGCTTTCAAGGAGCGGGACACTAATCCGGACATATATAAGAAATCCCGCTATGCCCTCAGACGGACCATCTAACAAGACAAGCATCAATACAGGATTAAGATTGAATCCTACTACACCGGCTGTGACAATTATCGGATGTGGCAGGGCTTGAAAACTATTACGGATGACAAAGGGAAACACACACGCGAGCTGCCCAGCGACGTGAGCCTACCAGACGAGCTAAATGCATTTTATGCTCGCTTTGACGCAAGCAACACTGAAGCATGCACGAGAGCACCAGCTGTTCTGGATGACGGTGTGATAACGCTTTCGGTAGCTGATGTGAGCAAGACCTTTAAATAGGTCAACATTCACAAAGCCGCGGGGCCAGACAGATTACCAGGACATGTCCTCAAAGCATGCACAGAACAACTGGCAAGTGTCTTCACTGACATTCAACCTCTCCCTGATCGAGTCTGTAATACCTACATGTTTCAAGCAGACCACAAAGGTAACCTGCCTAAATGATTACCACCCCATAGCACTCACGTCGGTAGCCATGAAATGCTTTGAAAGGCTGGTCATGGCTCACATCAACAGAATCCTCCCGGATACCCTAGTACCACTCCAATTCACTTACTCCCCCAACAGATCCACAGATGACGCAATCTCAATCATACTCCACACTTCCCTTTCCCAACTGGACAGAAGGAACACCTATGTGAGAATGCTGTTCATTGACTACAGCTCAGCGTTCAACACCATAGTGCCCATGAAGCTCATCACTAATCTAAGGACCCTGGGACTAAACACCACCCTCTGCAACTGGATCCTGGACTTCCTGACTGGTCACCCCCAGGTGGTAAGTGTAGGCAACAACACATCTGCCACTCTGATCCTCAACAATGGGGCACCTCAGGGGTGTGTACTTAGTCCTCTCCTGTACTCCTTGTTCACCCACGACTGCGAGGCCAAACACGACTCCAACACCATCATTAAGTTTGCTGACGACACAACAGTGGCCTGATCACTGACAACGATGAGACAGCCTATAGGGATGAGGTCAAAGAACTGGCAGTGTGGTGCCAAGACAACAACGTCTCCCTCAATGTGAGCAAGACAAAGGAGCTGATTGTGGACAAAAGGAAAAGGTGGGCCAAACAGGCCCCCATTAACATCGACGGGGCTGTATTAAAGTGGGTAGAGAGTTTCAAGTTCTTTGGTGTCCACATCACCAACAAACTATGGTCCAAACACACCAATATAGTCGGGAAGAGTGCACGACATAACCTTTTCCCCCTCAGGAGACTGAAAAGATTTGGCATGGGTCCCCAGATCCTCAAAAAGTTCTACAGCTGCACCATCGAGAGCATCCTGACCGGTCGGATCACCGCCTGGTATGGCAACTGCTTGGCATCTGACCATAAGACGCTACAGAGCTACGGCCCAGTACATTACTGGAGCCAAGCTTCCTGCCATCCAAGACCTATATAATAGGCGGTGTCAGAGGAAAGCCCATAAAATTGTCAGAGACTCCAGTCACCCAAGTCATAGACTGTTCTCTCTGCTACCACATGGTAAGCAGTACCGGAGTGCCAAGTCTAGGTCCAAGAGGCTTCTGAAGAGCTTCTACCCCCAAACCATAAGACTGCTGAACAATTAATCAAATGGCCACCGGACTATTTACATTTAAACCCCATTTGTTTTGTACACTGCTGCTACTCACTGTTAATTATCTATACGTAGTCACTTCACCCCTACCGCACACTGACTCTGTACCGGTCCTACCGCACACTGACTCGGTACCGGTATCCCCTGTATATAGCCTCGTTATTGTTATATTATTGTGTTACGGGCTCGGGAGAGACGAAGGTTGAAAGTCATGCGTCCTCCGATACACAACCCAACCAAGCCAAGCCGCACTGCTTCTTAACACAGCGCGCATCCAACCCGGAAGCCAGCCGCACCAATGTGTCGGAGGAAACACCGTGAACCTGGCAACCTTGGTTAGCGCGCACTGCCGGTAGGCCAATTGTGCGTCGCCCCCACGGACCTCCCGGTTGCGGCCTGTTACGACAGAGCCTGGGCGCGAACCCAGAGTCTCTGATGGCACAGCTGGCGCTACAGTACATTTACATTTACATTTAAGTCATTTAGCAGACGCTCTTATCCAGAGCGACTTACAAATTGGTGCATTCACCTTATGACATCCAGTGGAGCAGCCACTTTACAATAGTGCATCTAAATCTTTTAAGGGGGGGGGGGGGGTGAGAAGGATTACTTTATCCTATCCTAGGTATTCCTTAAAGAGGTGGGGTTTCAGGTGTCTCCGGAAGGTGGTGATTGACTCCGCTGTCCTGGCGTCGTGAGGGAGTTTGTTCCACCATTGGGGGGCCAGTACAGCGCCCTTAACCACTGCGCCACCCGGGAGGCCCCTTGTGTTGTCTTTTTATTATTTTTTACTTTTGTTTATTTGGTAAATATTTTCTTAACCCTTCTTGAACTGCACTGTTGGTTAAGGGCTTGTAAGTAAGCATTTCATGGTAAGGTCTACACTTGTTGTATTTGGCGCATGTGACAAATACATTTTGATTTGATTTGATAAATCCACTTCAATCAGTGTAGACGAAGGGGAGGAGACGGGTTAAAGAAGGATTTTTAAGCCATGAGACAGTTGAGAAATGGATTATGTAGGTGTGCCATTCAGAGGGTGAATGGGCAAGACAAAATATTTAAGTGCCTTTGAATGGGGTGTGGTAGTAGGTGTCAGGCGCACTGGTTTGTGCCAAGAACTCTGGGGGTGCAATGGGGGCGCAACTAAATATTAGGAAGGTATTCCTAATGTTTTTTACACTCAGTGTATATCACTGAGAGACCACCCACTGGGCACACACTGGTTGAATCAACATTGTTCACACGTCATTTCAATGAAAGGACGTTAAACCAATGTGGAATATACATTGAATTGACATCTGTGCCCAGTGGGAATACTGTGTTACCATACCCATGGGGAAGAATAAGCTTTGCACCAGAGGCCGTTAAGGCCCTCATTGCTCCGCCTCTCAGTTCTAATGAGTGTGTGGAAAGAGGAGGAGAGAAAAACAGAACAATGGGAGATTAACATGGGTGTAGTGCAAAATGGATGAGAGGGGGAAAAAATGGGGGCAGAGAGAAAATTGGACGAAGGAGACAGACAGACAGAGAGCAAGAGAGAGACAGCGAGACATAGAGAGATAAACAGAGAGACAGAGAGAGAGAACATTTTGTTTTAAAAGCAATGAGCAGACCCTCCAGCAGACAGTGGGAACGCAATGTGCTGAGTTAGCACTGAGGATGAGGAGTCATGGAGAGAGACTGAGGGAGAGAGAGAGAGAGAGAGAGAGAGGGGGGGGGGGGGTTACAGAGTACAATGAGGAATGAGAGGCCCGTGTGTATGAGTGTGTACTAGGGAGGAGCCAAAACTACATCTGAACATCAGAACAATGCCCTGACAGCCTCTATAAGCATCAGACTGTCAGTCAGTTTATAGAGCAAGGAAACATGAAAGAGACTGCGTGTGTATGTGTGTTTCTGGTTCAGACAGGTTCACTACTCGCGCCCCATCAAAGATCTGACAAAGCAGTAGGGATCAGAGGTCAGGGGTTGAGAATCAGAAAGCTGACTGATTGGCTCATAAACATTGACAGCCAATAGGGCTTCAGGGCCAAAGGTTGTATGTTATAGCTTGCAGTCGGATCTGAGTGTGGAGAATTTAAAGTTCAAAGTCAAAGATATTGATACCGATCTGTTTGAGATTTAAACGTGCTAGTGGTGTAGTTTGATAAGGGGTTGCGTGTCTCTCTGTGTGTGTGTGTGTGCGTGTGTGTACGTGCGCGTGTTTTAACACACATATGTTCTCTTTCACTTCAACATTTCTCTACACGTGCAGTACCAGTCAAAAGTTTGGACACACCTACTCATTCAAGGTTTTAATCTTTTTTTTTTTTACTATTTTCTCCATTGTAGAATAATAAATGAATCAAAACTTTGAAATAACACACATGGAATCATGAAATAACCAAAAAAGTGTTAAACAAATCAAAATGTATTTAAGATTTTAGATTCTTCAAAGTAGCCACCCTTTTGCCTTGATGAAAGCTTTGCACACTCTTGTCATTCTCTCAACCAGCTTCATAAGGTAGTCATGAGGGCTTTATAAATACATTTGATTGATTAACAGGTGTGCCTTGTTAAAAGTTAATTTGTGGAATTTCTTACCTTCTTACAGCGTTTGAGCCAATCAGTTGTGTTGTGACAAGGTTGGGGTGGTATACAGAATATAGCCCTATTTGGTAAAAGACCAAGTCCATATTACGGCAAGAACAGCTCAAATAAGCAAAGAGAAACAACAGTTTATGACATGAAATTCAGTCAACCCGGAAAATGTCAAGAACTTTGAAAGTTTCTTCAAGTGGGCTCCCGAGTGTTGCAGCGGTCTAAGACACTGCATCTCAGTGCTAGCGGCGTCACTACAGACCCTGGTTTGATTCCGGGCTGTATGACAATTGTCCGTGATTGGGAGTTCCATAGGGTGGTGCACCATTTTCCCAGCAGCGTTAGGGTTTGGCCGGGTAGCCCGTCATTGTAAATAAGAATGTCTTCTGAACTGATTTGCCTAGTTAAATAAAGGTTCAATTAAAATAAAGGTTAAATAGCAGTCACAAAAACCATCAAGAGCTGTGATGAAACTGTCTCTCATGAGGACCGCCACAGGAAAGGAAGACCCAGAGTTACCTCTGCTGCAGAGGACAAGTTCATTAGAGTTACCAGCCTCAGAAATTGCAACCCAAATAAATGCTTCACAGAGTTCCAGTAACAGACACATCTCAACATCAACTGTTCAGAGGAGACAGCGTGAATCAGGCCTTCATGACACCAATAAGAAGAAGAGACTTGCTTGGGCCAAGAAACACGAGCAGTGGACATTAGATCGTTGTAAATCTATCCTTTGGGATTTTTGATTCCGACCCGCCGAGTCTTTGTGAGACGCAGAGCAGGTGAACGGATGATCTCTGTATTTGTGGTTCCCACCGTGAAGCATGGAGGAGGAGGTGTGATGGTGTAATGGTGCTTTGCTGGTGACACTGTCTGTGATTTATTTAGAATTCAAGGCACACTTAACCAGCATGGCTACCACAGCATTCTGCAGCACTACGCCATCCCATCTGTTTTGCGTGTTAGTGGGACTATCATTTATTTTTCAACAGGACAATGACCCAACACACCTCCAGGTTGAGTAAGGGCTATTTGACCAAGAAGGAGAGTGTTGGAGTGCTGCATCAGATGACCTGGCCTCCACAATCACCTGACCGCAACCCAACTGAGAAAGTTTGGGATGAGTTAGACAGCAGTGACAGAAAAGTAGCCAACAATTGCTCAGCATATGTGGGAACTCATTGGAACTGGAAAAGCATTCCAGGTGAAGCTGGTTGAGAGAATGCCAAAGCTTTGACCAAAGCTTTCATCAAGGTGGCTACATTAAAGAATCACACATATAAAATATATTTAGATTTGTTTAACACTTTTTTTGGTTACTACATGATTGCTTATGTGTTATTTCATAGTGTTGGTGTCTTCACTACTATTCTACAATGTAGAAAATAGTAAAAATGAAGAAAAACCCTTGAATGAGTAGGTGTGTCCAAACTTTTGACTGGTACTGTATGTACATATCACATGTGCAGTGTCTAGCCTAAACCCCTCTCCTGTATTATTCCTTAGCAAGGTTACCTTAGTGGGTGAAAGGTAAAAGCATGATAAATCTCAACCTCGACAAAAGCAAGTGACTGCTCCAAGAAAGCTGACTCCCGTGGTCTTTGGTACTCTGCTGTATGAGCAGTGACTGTGTCGGCTTTATAATGCATCAGTTCAGCAACTTTGTGTGTAACACTGATGATAAGACAATGAGGAGACTGCGTTAGGTTGTAGTGTCACTGGTGAGCTGGTGAGAGCAGTGTAAAAGAGACTGGTTTAGACTGGTTAAACTACGGTACACCTTATCTGTGGGATGAGCTTCTAGTTTCCTTATTCAGACTGTGTGTGTGTCTGTGTGTGAGAGTGAAGGGTGCTGACTGAAGTGGAACACACATGCATACACGCTTACACACACACACACACACACACACACACACACACCGACACAATGATTCACACACGCGCACGCACACTTACGTTTCCTGTTCTCACTTTCGCCCTGCTTCCCCTTTGTGTGAATTGTACCAGAAAGGAACACACCTGATGCACACACAACCATGCACACACTCACTCACACACATACGCACCCACACACATGTCTTGTTCTCTCTGTCTACCTGCTTCCACTTCCTGCTTCCTGTTCTCACTTTCCCCCTGGTCCACTTTGTGTGAACCGTACGAGAAAGAAACATCCCTGACACACTCGGACACAATGCTCCAGAACGGGTGGTTTTTCCTCTCTCCTCTTCCCTCTTCCCCTCCTCTCGTCCTACCTCTGATGCCAGGGCTGCGATTCTCCACCCTTCTCCAAAGTGGGCACTTGCACACTCCCGTGATGGATTTAAAAGTGTAGGATTGGTGCAAACGTTGGCTGGAGGTAGTTTCCGCCATTGTTAAATCTATGACGGGGAGTGTGCAACCGCACACGTCTTGAAAAGGGTGGATCATCTCTGGAAGCACCAGAGCAGGTAAGAGCCAAACCCAACGTGTGTAATCTCCAGGAGAATATAGCCAAAACATCACTGGCCTTAAAACGAAGCTACGGTAGTAGGCCTAAAGCTCAGACAAAGCCGTTCAAGTCATGGACGAGGCTTACTTACTCGCACAATGGTTGCATCCCAAATGCACCCTATTCCCTACATAGTGCACTACTTTATTTGGAATAGGGTCCCATTTGGGACGCAGGCATTGACTATTTCAGCTTTCTGATCCCCTTTTCAGGAACAATGTGCTGTGTAGTGTAGTGCCTACTCAGGCTTTTGCACATGAAATGTAATGATACATAGAGTTTCAGCAGCAGTGTACTACTACGGTGTAGTTTCGGGGAGATCGATGATGATTGGTGTCAAAGTTGGACGTCTATCCATGTCATGAGTACTTCAGGAAATGCCTTCGAAATCGGCAACAGTGAGCACTATCACCATCAAGTGGGCTTGGGTTTTGCTAGGGTGTTGTGGACGGGCGTCGCGTCATCCCATGACTCTGGATCAGAAGGTTGCGTGTTCGGTCGTGGACACTGTTCTCTATTTTTATTTTACCCTATCCAAAACCTTAACCCTTGCTTTAAACATTTGGAATGACTGCCTTAACTTCTACATTTGATGTTCGGAGAAATAGAACAATACAGAGCAGCAGGAACAACAACAAAAAACGCTTTAAATTTTACGTTTGGAGAACGTGGATGAACGTCTAATTCTGTAGTGAGAACTTGTTGGTAGTTTTGCATTTTCCCATTAATGGTTGAGTTTAGGATCGGGGCCAACTACTGCTTGGACACTGTCCAACCTTTCCGAGGACACACACACACACACACACACACACACACACACACACACACACACACACACACACACACACACACACACACACACACACACCTCGCCCCTCTCAGTCCTCACCCACCTCACCCTTCTCAGTCCTCACCCACCTGCCTGTTTCCTTCCCCTTTCATCCCAGTCCAAAACACCTCACCCTTCTCAGTGATCACCCTCCTCACCCTTCTCAGTCCTCACCCACCTGCCCGTTCCCTTCCCCTTTCATCCCAGTCCAAAACACCTCACCCTTCTCAGTGATCACCCTCCTCGCCCACGTCACCCTCCTCGCCCCTCTCAGTCCTCACCCACCTCACTCTCCTCAGTCCTCACCCACCTGCCCGTTCCCTTCCCCTTTCATCCCAGTCCAAAACACCTCACCCTTCTCAGTGATCACCCTCCTCGCCCACGTCACCCTCCTCGCCCCTCTCAGTCCTCACCCACCTCACCCTTCTCAGTCCTCACCCACCTGCCCGTTTCCTTCCCCTTTCATCCCAGTCCAAAACACCTCACCCTTCTCAGTGATCACCCTCCTCGCCCACGTCACCCACCTCACCCTTCTCAGTCCTTACCCACCTGCCCGTTTCCTTCCCCTTTCATCCCAGTCCAAAACACACCAACCTCACCATAGAGATGATGATGATTTCCCTTACTGTCGCCCTAACTATGTCTGAAATGACACCCATAGTGCACTACCTATACTGATATAGTGCACTACTTATAACCAACCATATAGCGCCCTACCATAGAAGCCATAGAGGCCTCACAGGCTACAAAAGCTAAGCCAGCTCAGCTAATGAAACAGCAGTATCACCTTGGGAATCTTAGTTCCTCCAAATCTGCAAAAGTTCACTTCTGATCCCAGCTTTGCGTGGAGGAGGGGAGGGGGGGGCTGAAGAAGGGGGTGGAGGTGGGCTTGAAGGAAAATAGGTGTACCTTAAACTCATAAAGAACTCCCTCAGCCCACTTTGAGGAAACTCAGCGAAGCAGACAGAGAACAAAGGGAAGAGTTTGAACATGGAAGTTTGAGTTCAGTGATCTGACGATAAGGCCTCTCACGTGAGATAGGAGGAGAGATCAGGGTCATTTTCATTTGGCACCAAACGTACAGAAGAAAACAGGGAGGGGCACTGTCTGAACTTATCCAATAAGAAACGTCCTTTTTTGTATTATGTTGCAAAACCTTTTGCTATGGTGTAAATAAAAATTAAAAATTAAATTATTTCACCTTTATTTAACCAGGTAGGCCAGTTGAGAACAAGTTCTCATTTACAGCTGCGACCTGCCCAAGATAAAACAAAGCAGTGCTACAAAAACTACAACACAGAGTTACACATCAACAAACGTACAGTCAATAACACAAAATAAAAGAAAAAAAGAAAGATCTATGTGCAGTGTGTAAAAAATGTAGAAGAGTAGGGAGGTAAGGCAATAAATAGGCCATAGAGGCGAAAATAATTCAAATGTAGCATTGGAGTGATATATGTGCAGATAATGATGTGCAAGTAGAGATACTGGGGTGCAAAAGACCAAAAGGGTAAGTAATAATACGGGGATGAGGAAGTTGGGTGTGCTATTTACAGATGGGCTGTGTACAGGTACAGTGATCGGTAAGCTGCTCTGATAGCTGATGCTTAAAGTTAGAGAGGAAGATATAAGACTCCAGCTTCAGAGATTTTTGCAATTCGTTCCAGTCATTGGCAGCAGAGAACTGGAAGGTAAGGTGGCCAAAGGAAGTGTTGGCTTTGGGGATGAACAGTGCAATATACCTGCTGGAGCGCTTGCTACAGGTGGGTGTTGCTATGGTGACCAGTGAGCTGAGATAAGGTGAAGCTTTACCTAGCAAAGACTTATAGATGACCTGGAGCCAGTGGGTTTGGCGACGGATATGTAGTGAGGGCCAGCCAACGAGAGCATAGAGGTCGCAGTGGTGGGTAGTATATGGGGCTTGGTGATAAAACGGATGGCACTGTGATAGATTACATCCAGTTTGCTGAGTATAGTGTTGGGGGCTATTTTGTAAATGACATCACCGAAGTCAAGGATCGGTTGGGTAGTCAGTTTTACGAGGGTATGTTTGAATGAGTGAAGTGAAGGAGGCTTTGTTGCGGAATAGGAAGCCGATTCTAGATTACATTTTGGATTGGAGATGCTTAATATGAGTCTGGAAGGAGAGTTTACAGTCTAACCAGACACCTAGATATTTATAGTTCACATATTATAGATATTTATAGTCCGCATATTCTAGGTCAGAACCGTCCAGGGTAGTCAAATCAAATCAAAGTTTATTTGTCACTTGCGCCGAATACAACGTGTGTAGACCTTACAGTGAAATGCTTACTTACAGGCTCTAACCAATAGTGCAAAAAAGTTATTAGGTGAACAATAGGTAAGTCTTAATTAACACAATTATTTTGTTAATGTTCAAACAAGTTGGCCATAATTAATACATTTCCACTAGTGTACAGTTACTGTGCCTCCCAATACCTAGAATGTTGTATTCAAATCTGCAGCTAAAATCCTAATTGAAAGCTTTTGGAGACAGTGTCTCCTGACCCCTCCTGTCTCAGCCTCCAGTATTTATGCTGCAGTATTTTATGTGTCGGGGGGCTAGGGACAGTCTGTTATATCTGGAGTACTTCTCCTGTCCTATCCGGTGTCCTGTGTGAATTTAAGTATGCTCTCTCTAATTCTCTCTTTCTCTCTTTCTTTCTCTCTCTCGGAGGACCTGAGCCCTAGGACCATGCCTCAAGACTACCGGGCATGATGACTCCTTGCGGTCTCCAGTCCACCTGGCCGTGCTGCTGCTCCAGTTTCAACTGTTCTGCCTGTGATTATTATTATTTGACCATGCTGGTCATTTATGAACATTTGAACATCTTGGCCATGTTCTGTTATAATCTCCACCCGGCACAGCCAGAAGAGGACTGGCCACCCCACATAGCCTGGTTCCTCTCTAGGTTTCTTCCTAGGTTTTGGCCTTTCTAGGGAGTTTTTCCTAGCCACTGTGCTTCTACACCTGCATTGCTTGCTGTTTGAGGTTTTAGGCTGGGTTTCTGTACAGCACTTTGAGATATCAGCTGATGTACGAAGGGCTATATAAATACATTTGATTTGATTTAAAGAAATAAAAACAACAGTAAAAAGACAGTGAAAAATAACAGTAGCGAGGCTATAAAAGTAGCGAGGCTACATACAGACACCGGTTAGTCGGGGTGACTGAGGTAGTATGTACATGTAGATATGGTAAAGTGACTATGCCTATATGATGAACAGAGAGTAGCAGTAGCGTAAAGTAGTGATGCTAGTCGGGCGGGAGGGTGCGGGCAGCAATCGGTTGAAGAGCCTGCACTTAGTTTTACTTGCATTTAAAAGCAGTTGGAGGCCACGGAAGGAGTGTTGTAAGGCATTGAAGCTCATTTAGAGGTTTGTTAGCACAATGTCCAAAGAAGGGCCAGATGTATACAGAATGGTGTTGTCTGCGTAGAGGTGGATCAGAGAATCACCAGCAGCAAGAGCGACATCATTGATATATACCGAGAAAAGAGTCAAGTAACGGAGTTCAAGTAACAGACACATCTCAACATCAACTGTTTAGAGGAGACTGCGTGAAACATGGTCGAATTGCTGAAAAGAAGCCACTACTAAAGGATACCAATAAGAAGAAGAGACTTGCTTGGGCCAAGAAACACGAGCAATGGACATTAGACAGGTGGAAATCTGTCCTTTGGTCTGAACAGTCTAAATTTGAGGTTTTTGGTTCCAACCACCGTGTCTTTGTGAGATGCAGAGTAGGTGAATGGATGATCTCTGCATGTGTGGTTCCCACCGTGAAGCATGGAGGAGGAGGTGTGATGGTGTGGGGGTGATTTGATGGTGACACTGTCCGTGATTTATTTTGAATTCAAGGCACACTTAACCAGCATGGCTACCACAGCATGTGTCCAAACTGTTGACTGTACTGTATGTAAATGTAATGTTTCCGTTTTTTTTGTTTTTTAAAATAAATTAGCAAACATTTCTAAAACAAAACGTTGTCATTATGGGGTAGTGTGTGTAGATTGATGAGGAAAATATGTTAAATAGATTTTAGAATAAGGCTGTAACAAAATGTGGGAAAAAGTCAAGGTGTCTTAATACTTTGCGAAGGCACTGTAGTTCTGGTGATCAGATTTAGTGTCCAGATTTAGAAATTATACATAGAGTAGTTCGCTGGTTACATCGGGTTTCCAATTCTACTGGTAACGTGGGTGTAAATAACTTGCATTTACAAAAAAGATGAGTTCAGTCATCTTCATTTACAGTAATGATGGGGATAATGTCATGACAGTTTCGGTTTGCGCTGAAGATCACAGAGATTTTCAAACCACCTCACAGAGAGATAAAGAATGACTGTCAACTGCTGAAATGATGCAATAGGAATCAATGACAATTAGCCTTAATTAGAAGCTTAAAAACCTACATTATAAGTTGAAAGTGATCCAAAACTAGTAATAGAGTAGGTGACCTTATGCTACTTAACCCAAACCTTGTTCTAGTCTTTGTGAACTCACTATATAAACCCGACTGCAAACCAACTCTCAGCCAACCTGAGCAGCAGTGGTTAGTTACATTTTCTACTAGGCCTATTCATAATTCACACACAATCAAACCTTTGAAAATATACATAAAAATTAGGACAGTATCTATACCCATTTAAAAAAAAAAAAGTTTTTTAACTTACCAACAATAATTCCGCACGCGCTCACAAGACCGATCTCTTTCTTCAGAGCCACCCCTCCTTCTCCGGACTCTTTCCCGGACTCGGGGCCAGCATCCCCGCCAGACGCCACTGAACATCCTCGTTGCCTTGGTCCGTCCGTCATTTTTTTGATAAGAGTTGTTCAGTCCTCGTTGACACTTGCTGCTGCAGCTGTGCCTGCGGTCGCTCTCAGTTGACAGCTAAAGAGCGCTTGGACGTAGGGGCTCAATTTGCGCTTTGGTAAGACAGCACAACACACCTCACCCAAAGTTGTCGAAGATGATCGGATACAAGTTATTTTGACTTGTTGCTGTATACTGGTATAGCAATTCAACCCTTAAAAAAAATCGAATGGAGATTTCAGATGTTATGGGCACCGCACTACACAAATGGTTAATTTATATATACAAAAAGTCAGTGCACTTACACTTTATGTAAACTTTATTTTTAGCTCTGTATCATCATCATGTTTCTGTTGTCCTGAATACCAATGTATTTGTTGTTATAATGTTGCACTCGTGGGCTGCTTGCGCACTAACGAATTTTGTAAAATAAAAACACATATGCCTAGTTTGCGCTGCGGGCAACCACAACAAAACATTAGATGAGATAGCTTTCTATCTCGTTTGACCGGTAATGCGACTAGCACATTTGTGATTTCATTGTGCTATAATATATTTTCACTGTTTGACGTCTTATTAAACATGTCTAAGCAAACAAGGTACACGTATTCAATAGTACATTTAGTGAACAAGAATTGCGTGTTCCAGTGACATACTGCGAAAGAAGCCTCCTGTCACAAAACAATAGCGTTCACTGCTTCCTTGTTTCCAGGCGAGAGCTCGAGAGACCCGACTAAAGCATCCTTTTTTTAAACTCACAAACAAAACTGGGTCTTCCTATCCCAAAATCGACCCTCAATAAAAATGTCCTTTCTGGTCTTCAGACACGAGCTGTATCCTTGCTGCTTTGGTTTGACTCAGCAGTGAGCAAGATATTGGGTACATATACATATCCCTTCACGTGAGTACAGTAGGACCGCCCCTTTACCGCACTAGCCCGCTCCTCTTCTCGCCACCACTATTTCCTGAGCTTGTTTTCTTCCTTCAGTTCAGCCTGTTCCATATACCCAAACCCTCCTCCCCCCATATTCAAGCAATCAGCTGTTCCCCGACCCACCTCTGCTCCGTACTGTACACCACCATACCCCCCCCCAAAAAAAACACACAGCAAACGTAGTACTACACTGTCTCTCCCTCTCACTCATAGGTCTTCGTCAAGGTGCAACCTGAGTCTAAGTGTAGCATGTTCACTTGCACCTCTTGTGGAGTGAATTTTTCTGACTTCAGGGTGATGAAATTCCACTATGACCTTGTCATTGCACACACAGACTACACACACCATGCACACGCAGAAACACAACACACCATGCACACTTTGAAAGCATTTCTTGTGTTTCCAGCAGGTATCTTTGGATTTGCTGACGTGCTGCTCTTTGTATCCTTGATTATACGCGGTGTGTGTGTGTGTGTGTGTGTTTGTCTATCAGACCTGAGCAGAAAAAAACTTTTCAAATCCTTGAGGTTGTCAAATATAGTTTATATACTGGGCTACCATCGGCTACGGCTGATGACAGGAACAAATATAAGAAGTAAAAATCGATATATTTATTTGATGGCTGCCAAATATTTTATGAAGAACCAAAAACTACAACAGTTAGTTGAATTAGTCTAAATATATGAGCGTAAGCACATGGTTTTGAGGGCTTTAAGATGTGAATCTTAATATAGCCTATAGCCTAGAATGAAATACACGAGGGTCATGGAATCCCCTTGACATTAGAGTAGACCATTTACGCAGCTTCAAAATGACTAACAAATATATTTTCATAATGAGTGAGACATAAGGTAATACAGTAACGCTTGACATAAAGTTCTTATACTGTACATGTATAGTAACTTTGTGATTATTACAATAACAACATTGTAGTTATAGAGGACTTTATAATTGCATAACAACCGAGTTATTACATAAGTGGATTAAGGAACAGTCACTATTCCTATTGTGTACAGAAGTTACCGAAACGCCCCGCTCGTTGTTATGCAATTAAAATGCAATTTCCAAAGTATCATGTCACAACATGCTAATAAAACGTTGGTCCAAAAGTATTTACAGTTTTATTACAGACACAATAACAGTTTAATATTTTTTATTTATGATTTTTTTATTTAACCTTTTTTTATTTAACTAGGCAAATCAGTTGCCTACCAAAAGGCAAAAGGCCTCCTGGGGGGACGGGGCCTGGGATAAAAAAAAATATTATTGTCACTGAGAATGCAAACAGTACCAAAATATGGATATTAAGTGTCAAAAAGAAACTAAATATTCCAGAACTGCCTTTTTGAATCAACTACAGCCAAGGTGAAAAATCATGTTAGTTTGCATGTCCGCAGGAAGATGTAGTTACTTTCTGAGATCTGTATTCAAATAGTTTTGAAAAGTAGTTACTTTCTGAGATCTGTATTCAAATAGTTTTTAAAAAGTAATCATTTTTGGGGATCTGTATTCAAATAGTTTTAAAAAGTAATCATTTTTGGGGATCTGTATAGTTGTAGTCACCTCCAAAGTAGCTATTTGTTCCCCAGGTAAAATAGTTACTTTTCCATAAAGCATAGTTAAACCTATAGTTAACCCAGGTCGGATGTGTGTACTGTATGTCTAAAATTGAGTAAGAGATGGTGAGAGATTCTGAAAAAATTGATGTTTTTTTTAAACGATTCCATATTGTGTTATATTTTTTCTCTCACCCATCTACACACAATACCCCGTAATACCCTTTGGATGGTGTATCAATACACCGAGTCACTACAATGATAAAAACGTCCTTCCTTACTCAGTTGCCGGAGAGGAACAAAACCGCTCAGGCATTTCACCATGAGGCCAATGGTGTCTTTAAAACAGTTGCAGAGTTAAATGGCTGTGATAGGAGAAAACTGAGGATGGATCAGCAACATTGTAGTTACTCCACAATACTAACCTAATTGATAGAGGGAAAAGAAGGAGGCCTGGACCGAATACAACTATTTTAAAACATGCATCCTGTTTGCAACAAGGCACTAAAGAAGCTCTGCAAAAAAATGTGTCAAAGCAATTCACTTTTTGTCCTGAATACAAATGTTATGTTTGGGGAAAATCCAATACAACACATTACTGAGTACCACTCTCCATATTTTCAAGCATAGTGGTGGCTGCATCGTGTTATGGATATGCTTGTAATTGTTAAGGACTTGGGAGTTTTTCAGGACCAAAAAGAAACTGAATGGAGCTAAGCACAGGCAAAATCCCAGACACTGGCAGATTAATTCACCTTTCAGTAGGACAATAACCTAAAAAAGCAAGGCCACTGGAGTTGCTTACCCAGAAGACAGTGAATGGTTCCTGAGTGGCCGAGCTACAATGGTGACTTACATCTGCTTGAAAATATATGTCAGTGGTTGTCTAGCAATAATCAACAACCAATTTGACAGAGCTCGAAGAAATGAGAAAATAATAATGGGCAAATGTTGCACAATTCAGGTGTGGAAAGCTTGTAGAGACATACCCAGACAGATTCACTGCTGTAATCGCTGTTAAAGGTGCTGCTACCAAGTATTCACTCAGGGGTATGAATAATTATGTAAATAAGATATTTCTGTATTTCATTTTCAATAAATGTTTTTTAAAACATATCTTCACTTTTTCATTATGGGATATTGTGTGTAGATGGGTAAGAAAATAAAAATCTATTTAATCCATTTTGAATTCAGGCTGGAACACAACAAAATCTGGAATAATTCAAGGGGTGCGTATGTGTGTGTGTGTGTGAGTGTGTCAGTGTGTGTGTGTGTCAGTGTGCGGTCACTGTAAATAAGACCTACTACACTCTAAAAAATGCTGGGTTGTTTGAAAGACCCAACTGCTGAGTTGCAGACATTGGGTCACTTAGTTGGGTTGTTTTCTTAAAATATAGCAAGGTTGAATTGTTCATCCTGGGTCATTGATGAGTAAATGTCATTCCGGTTCATCTGTTCAGTTGATTTGTCATCACATGTTAAGGTTGAATGAGGCTTTAATGAGGCTTACACAAGTGTATGGATTCCTCAAGAGCCTATGCACATCCCAAATGTTGGGAAAGTTACCACTTTGTTACAATATGTAAATAATAATGTGATGAATTTTATATTAAAACATGTAACGTGCAAAAATATTCATGGAAAATGGAACAAAAAATGGAACATTGCAATGTACAATCTTAACATGAGCAGCAATGACATTAACTCTCATATATGAGCGTAAGCACATGGTTTTGAGGGCTTTAAGATGTGAATCTTAATATAGCCTATAGCCTAGAATGAAATACATGAGGGTCATGGAATCCCCTTGACATTAGAGTAGACCATTTACGCAGCTTCAAAATGACTAACAAATATATTTTCATAATGAGTGAGACATAAGGTAATACAGTAACGCTTGACATAAAGTTCTTATACTGTACATGTATAGTAACTTTGTGATTATTACAATAACAACATTGTAGTTATAGAGGACTTTATAATTGCATAACAACCGAGTTATTATATAAGTGGATTAAGGAACAGTCACTATTCCTATTGTGTACAGAAGTTACCGAAACGCCCCGCTCGTTGTTATGCAATTAAAATGCAATTTCCAAAGTATCATGTCACAACATGCTAATAAAACGTTGGTCCAAAAGTATTTACAGTTTTATTACAGACACAATAACAGTTTAATATTTTTTATTTATGATTTTTTTATTTAACCTTTTTTTATTTAACTAGGCAAATCAGTTGCCTACCAAAAGGCAAAAGGCCTCCTGGGGGGACGGGGCCTGGGATAAAAAAAATATTATTGTCACTGAGAATGCAAACAGTACCAAAATATGGATATTAAGTGTCAAAAAGAAACTAAATATTCCAGAACTGCCTTTTTGAATCAACTACAGCCAAGGTGAAAAATCATGTTAGTTTGCATGTCCGCAGGAAGATGTAGTTACTTTCTGAGATCTGTATTCAAATAGTTTTTAAAAAGTAATCATTTTTGGGGATCTGTATTCAAATAGTTTTAAAAAGTAATCATTTTTGGGGATCTGTATAGTTGTAGTCACCTCCAAAGTAGCTATTTGTTCCCCAGGTAAAATAGTTACTTTTCCATAAAGCATAGTTAAACCTATAGTTAACCCAGGTCGGATGTGTGTACTGTATGTCTAAAATTGAGTAAGAGATGGTGAGAGATTCTGAAAAAATTGATGTTTTTTTTAAACCATTCCATATTGTGTTATATTTTTTCTCTCACCCATCTACACACAATACCCCGTAATACCCTTTGGATGGTGTATCAATACACCGAGTCACTACAATGATAAAAACGTCCTTCCTTACTCAGTTGCCGGAGAGGAACAAAACCGCTCAGGCATTTCACCATGAGGCCAATGGTGTCTTTAAAACAGTTGCAGAGTTAAATGGCTGTGATAGGAGAAAACTGAGGATGGATCAGCAACATTGTAGTTACTCCACAATACTAACCTAATTGATAGAGGGAAAAGAAGGAGGCCTGTACCGAATACAACTATTTTAAAACATGCATCCTGTTTGCAACAAGGCACTAAAGAAGCTCTGCAAAAAAAAATGTGTCAAAGCAATTCACTTTTTGTCCTGAATACAAATGTTATGTTTGGGGAAAATCCAATACAACACATTACTGAGTACCACTCTCCATATTTTCAAGCATAGTGGTGGCTGCATCGTGTTATGGATATGCTTGTAATTGTTAAGGACTTGGGAGTTTTTCAGGATCAAAAAGAAACTGAATGGAGCTAAGCACAGGCAAAATCCCAGACACTGTGTCACGCCCTGGTCTAAGTATTTTGTGTTTTCTTCATGTATTGGGTCAGGCCAGGGTGTGGCATAGAGTTTTTGTATTGTGGTGTGTTTTGTCTTGGGATTTTGGTATGTGTGTATAGTGGGATTGTAGCTTAGTGGGGTGTTCTAGGAGAGTCTATGGCTGTCTGAAGTGGTTCTCAATCAGAGGCAGGTGTTTACCGTTGTCTCTGATTGGGAACCATATTTAGGCAGCCATATTCTTTAGTTGTATTGTGGGTGATTGTCCTGTGTGTCTTGATGTCCTGGTTAGAGGTTAGTAGACACTTGTATAGGCTGTTTTCGGTTTTCGTTTTGTAGTGTTAGTGTTTTGTTGTGTGTTACGTTTTTTTATTAAAGATGAATCGCAATAGACACGCTGCAGTTTGGTCTGACTCTCCTTCACCATTAGAAAGCCGTTACAGAATCACCCACCACAGGACCAAGCAGCGTGTCAACAGGCAGGAGCCACAGGAGAAGCAACAGAGGCAGCAGCAGCAGGAGCAGCAGCAGCAGCAGCAGCTACAGTGGGAGAGATTGCACTACCTGGAGAAATGGACATGGGAGGAGGTACTGGACGGTAAAGGACCCTGGGATCAGCCTGGAGATTATTGTCGCCCCAAAGCCGAGCTGGAGGCAGCAAAAGCAGAGAGGCGGCATTATGAGGAGCTAGCACGGCAGAGCGGATGGAAGCCTGAGAGTCAGCCCCAAAAATTTCTTGGGGGCTCACAGGGAGTATGGCTACGCTAGGTAGGAGACCTACGCTAACTTCCTGTGGTTACCGGGGGGCTGCATAGCCCGGTGCGGTATATTCCAGCTCCTCGTATCGGCCGGGCTAGAGTGGGCATCGAGCCAGGTAAGGTTGGGCAGGCTCGGTGCTCAAGAGCTCCAGTGCGCCTGCACGGTCCGGTCTATCCAGTACCACCTCCACACCCCAGCCCTCCGGTAGCAGCTCCCCGCACCAGGCTTCCTGTGCGTGTCCTCGGTTCATTACCACCAGTGCCAGCACCACGCATCAGGCATACAGTGTGTCCCGCCTGTCCAGCGCTGCCGGAGCGTCCCGCCTGTCCGGCGCCGCTGCCGGAGCTCCCGCCTGTCCAGCGCCGCTGCCGGAGCCTCCCGCCTGTCCGGCGCCGCTGCCGGAGCGTCCCGCCTGTCCGGCGCAGCTGCCGGAGCGTCCCGCCTGTCCGGCGCCGCTGCCGGAGCCTCCCGCCTGTCCGGCGCCGCTGCCGGAGCCTCCCGCCTGTCCCGGCGCCGCTGCCGGAGCCTCCCGCCTGTCCGGCGCCGCTGCCGAGCCTCCCGCCTGTCCGGCGCTGTCAGAGCTACCGCCCCTCATGCCAGAGGCGCCAGAGCCCCTCATTCCAGAGGCACCAGTACTCCTCTGTTCAGCGCAGCCAGAGCTGTCAGCCTGCATGAAGCATCCAGAGCTGTCAGTCTGCCCAGCGCCGTCTGAGCTACCCGTCTGCCCAGCGCCGTCTGAGCTACCCGTCTGCCCAGCGCCGTCTGAGCCACCCGTCTGCCCAGCGCCGTCTGAGCCACCCGTCTGCCCAGCGCCGCCAGTGCCGCCAGTCTGCCCAGCGCCGCCTGAGCTGCCAGTCTGCCCAGCGCCGCCAGTCTGCCCAGCGCCGCCAGTGCCGCCAGTCTGCCCAGCGCCGCCTGAGCTGCCAGTCTGCCCAGCACCGCCAGTCTGCCCAGCATCGCCAGTATGCCCAGCGCCGCCAGTGCTCCCAGTCTGCCCAGCGCCGCCAGTGCTCCCAGTCTGCCCAGCGCCGCCAGTCTGCCCAGCGCCGCCAGTCTGCCCAGCGCCGCCAGTCTGCCCAGCGTCGCCAGTGCTCCCAGTCTGCCCAGCATCGCCAGTCTGCCCAGCGTCGCCAGTCTGCCCAGCGTCGCCAGTCTGCCCAGCGTCGTCTGAGCCACCCGTCTGCCCAGCGCCGCCAGTGCCGCCAGTCTGCCCAGCGCCGCCTGAGCTACCAGTCTGCCCAGCGCCGCCAGTCTGCCCAGCGCCACCAGTGCCGCCAGTCTGCCAGGATCAGTTAGATCCGCCATTCAGCCAGGATCCGCCAGTGTGCCAGGATCCGCCAGTCAGCCAGGATCTGCCAGATCCGCTAGTCAGCCAGGATCCGCCAGTCAGCCAGGATCTGCCAGATCCGCTAGTCAGCCAGGATCCGCCAGTCGGCCAGGATCTGCCAGAACCGCCAGTCAGCCAGGATCTGCCAGATCCGCTTGTCAGCCAGGATACGTCAGTCAGCCAGGATCTGCCAGATCCGCTAGTCAGCCAGGATCCGCCAGTCAGCCAGGATCTGCCAGATCCGCTAGTCAGCCAGGATCCGCCAGTCGGCCAGGATCTGCCAGAACCGCCAGTCAGCCAGGATCTGCCAGATCCGCTTGTCAGCCAGGATACGTCAGTCAGCCAGGATCTGCCAGTCAGCCAGGATCTGCCAGATCCGCTAGTCAGCCAGGATCCGCCAGTCAGCCAGGATCCGCCAGTCAGCCAGGATCCGCCAGTCAGCCAGGATCTGCCAGAACCGCTAGTCAGCCAGGATCCGCCAGTCAGCCAGGATCTGCCAGTCAGCCAGGATCTGTCGGAACCACCAGCCAGCCAGGATCTGGTAGATCCATCAACCTGCCTGAGCTTCCTCTCACTCCTGAGCTTCCTCTCACTCCTGAGCTTCCCCTCAGTCCCGAGCTGCCTCAGTCCCGAGCTGCCCCTCAGTCCAGTGGGTTTCTGGGTGAGGACTACTAGGCCATGGTCGGCGGCGAGGGTGGACTATCCAGGGACGCGCGGAGAGGGGACTAAGACATTAATTGAGTGGGGTCCACGTCCCGCGCCGGAACCGCCACCATGGACAGACGCCCACCCGGACCCTCCCTATTTGTTTTGAGGTGCGTTCGGGAGTCCGCACCTTAGGGGGGTTCTGTCACGCCCTGGTCTAAGTATTTTGTGTTTTCTTCATGTATTGGGTCAGGCCAGGGTGTGGCATAGAGTTTTTGTATTGTGGTGTGTTTTGTCTTGGGATTTTGGTATGTGTGTGTATAGTGGGATTGTAGCTTAGTGGGGTGTTCTAGGAGAGTCTATGGCTGTCTGAAGTGGTTCTCAATCAGAGGCAGGTGTTTACCGTTGTCTCTGATTGGGAACCATATTTAGGCAGCCATATTCTTTAGTTGTATTGTGGGTTATTGTCCTGTGTGTCTTGATGTCCTGGTTAGAGGTTAGTAGACACTTGTATAGGCTGTTTTCGGTTTTCGTTATGTAGTGTTAGTGTTTTGTGTGTTACGTTTTTTATTAAAGATGAATCGCAATAGACACGCTGCAGTTTGGTCCGACTCTCCTTCACCATTAGAAAGCCGTTACACACTGGCAGATTAATTCACCTTTCAGTAGGACAATAACCTAAAAAAGCAAGGCCACTGGAGTTGCTTACCCAGAAGACAGTGAATGTTCCTGAGTGGCCGAGCAACAGTTGTGACTTACATCTGCTTGAAAATATATGTCAGTGGTTGTCTAGCAATAATCAACAACCAATTTGACAGAGCGCGAAGAAATGAGAAAGTAATAATGGGCAAATGTTGCACAATTTAGGTGTGGAAAGCTTGTAGAGACATACCCAGACAGATTCACTGCTGTAATCACTGTTAAAGGTGCTGCTACCAAGTATTCACTCAGGGGTGTGAATAATTATGTAAATAAGATATTTCTGTATTTCATTTTCAATAAATGTTTTTTAAAACATATCTTCACTTTTTCATTATGGGATATTGTGTGTAGATGGGTGAGAAAATAAAAATCTATTTAATCCATTTTGAATTCAGGCTGGAACACAACAAAATCTGGAATAATTCAAGGGGTGCGTATGTGTGTGTGTGTGTGAGTGTGTCAGTGTGTGTGTGTGTCAGTGTGCGGTCACTGTAAATAAGACCTACTACACTCTAAAAAATGCTGGGTTGTTTGGAAGACCCAACTGCTGAGTTGCAGACATTGGGTCACTTAGTTGGGTTGTTTTCTTAAAATATAGCAAGGTTGAATTGTTCATCCTGGGTCATTGATGAGTAAATGTCATTCCGGTTCATCTGTTCAGTTGATTTGTCATCACATGTTAAGGTTGAATGAGGCTTTAATGAGGCTTACACAAGTGTATGGATTCCTCAAGAGCCTATGCACATCCCAAATGTTGGGAAAGTTACCACTTTGTTACAATATGTAAATAATAATGTGATGAATTTTATATTAAAACATGTAACGTGCAAAAATATTCATGGAAAATGGAACAAAAAATGGAACATTGCAATGTACAATCTTAACATGAGCAGCAATGACATTAACTCCCATATATGAGCGTAAGCACATGGTTTTGAGGGCTTTAAGATGTGAATCTTAATATAGCCTATAGCCTAGAATGAAATACATGAGGGTCATGGAATCCCCTTGACATTAGAGTAGACCATTTACGCAGCTTCAAAATGACTAACAAATATATTTGCATAATGAGTGAGGCATAAGGTAATACAGTAACGCTTGACATAAAGTTCTTATACTGTACATGTATAGTAACTTTGTGATTATTACAATAACAACATTGTAGTTATAGAGGACTTTATAATTGCATAACAACCGAGTTATTACATAAGTGGATTAAGGAACAGTCACTATTCCTATTGTGTACAGAAGTTACCGAAACGCCCCGCTCGTTGTTATGCAATTAAAATGCAATTTCCAAAGTATCATGTCACAACATGCTAATAAAACGTTGGTCCAAAAGTATTTACAGTTTTATTACAGACACAATAACAGTTTAATATTTTTTTATTTATGATTTTTTTATTTAACCTTTTTTTATTTAACTAGGCAAATCAGTTGCCTACCAAAAGGCAAAAGGCCTCCTGGGGGGACGGGGCCTGGGATAAAAAAAATATTATTGTTACTGAGAATGCAAACAGTACCAAAATATGGATATTAAGTGTCAAAAAGAAAATGAAATATTCCAGAACTGCCTTTTTGAATCAACTACAGCCAAGGTGAAAAATCATGTTAGTTTGCATGTCCGCAGGAAGATGTAGTTACTTTCTGAGATCTGTATTCAAATAGTTTTGAAAAGTAGTTACTTTCTGAGATCTGTATTCAAATAGTTTTTAAAAAGTAATCATTTTTGGGGATCTGTATTCAAATAGTTTTAAAAAGTAATCATTTTTGGGGATCTGTATAGTTGTAGTCACCTCCAAAGTAGCTATTTGTTCCCCAGGTAAAATAGTTACTTTTCCATAAAGCATAGTTAAACCTATAGTTAACCCAGGTCGGATGTGTGTACTGTATGTCTAAAATTGAGTAAGAGATGGTGAGAGATTCTGAAAAAATTGATGTTTTTTTTAAACCATTCCATATTGTGTTATATTTTTCTCTCACCCATCTACACACAATACCCGTAATACCCTTTGGATGGTGTATCAATACACCGAGTCACTACAATGATAAAAACGTCCTTCCTTACTCAGTTGCCGGAGAGGAACAAAACCGCTCAGGCATTTCACCATGAGGCCAATGGTGTCTTTAAAACAGTTGCAGAGTTAAATGGCTGTGATAGGAGAAAACTGAGGATGGATCAGCAACATTGTAGTTACTCCACAATACTAACCTAATTGATAGAGGGAAAAGAAGGAGGCCTGTACCGAATACAACTATTTTAAAACATGCATCCTGTTTGCAACAAGGCACTAAAGAAGCTCTGCAAAAAAAAAAAAATGTGTCAAAGCAATTCACTTTTTGTCCTGAATACAAATGTTATGTTTGGGGAAAATCCAATACAACACATTACTGAGTACCACTCTCCATATTTTCAAGCATAGTGGTGGCTGCATCGTGTTATGGATATGCTTGTAATTGTTAAGGACTTGGGAGTTTTTCAGGATCAAAAAGAAACTGAATGGAGCTAAGCACAGGCAAAATCCCAGACACTGTGTCACGCCCTGGTCTAAGTATTTTGTGTTTTCTTCATGTATTGGGTCAGGCCAGGGTGTGGCATAGAGTTTTTGTATTGTGGTGTGTTTTGTCTTGGGATTTTGGTATGTGTGTATAGTGGGATTGTAGCTTAGTGGGGTGTTCTAGGAGAGTCTATGGCTGTCTGAAGTGGTTCTCAATCAGAGGCAGGTGTTTACCGTTGTCTCTGATTGGGAACCATATTTAGGCAGCCATATTCTTTAGTTGTATTGTGGGTGATTGTCCTGTGTGTCTTGATGTCCTGGTTAGAGGTTAGTAGACACTTGTATAGGCTGTTTTCGGTTTTCGTTTTGTAGTGTTAGTGTTTTGTTGTGTGTTACGTTTTTTTATTAAAGATGAATCGCAATAGACACGCTGCAGTTTGGTCCGACTCTCCTTCACCATTAGAAAGCCGTTACAGAATCACCCACCACAGGACCAAGCAGCGTGTCAACAGGCAGGAGCCACAGGAGAAGCAACAGAGGCAGCAGCAGCAGGAGCAGCAGCAGCTACAGTGGGAGAGATTGCACTACCTGGAGAAATGGACATGGGAGGAGGTACTGGACGGTAAAGGACCCTGGGATCAGCCTGGAGATTATTGTCGCCCCAAAGCCGAGCTGGAGGCAGCAAAAGCAGAGAGGCGGCATTATGAGGAGCTAGCACGGCAGAGCGGATGGAAGCCTGAGAGTCAGCCCCAAAAATTTCTTGGGGGGGGGGCTCACAGGGAGTATGGCTACGCTAGGTAGGAGACCTACGCTAACTTCCTGTGGTTACCGGGGGGCTGCATAGCCCGGTGCGGTATATTCCAGCTCCTCGTATCGGCCGGGCTAGAGTGGGCATCGAGCCAGGTAAGGTTGGGCAGGCTCGGTGCTCAAGAGCTCCAGTGCGCCTGCACGGTCCGGTCTATCCAGTACCACCTCCACACCCCAGCCCTCCGGTAGCAGCTCCCCGCACCAGGCTTCCTGTGCGTGTCCTCGGTTCATTACCACCAGTGCCAGCACCACGCATCAGGCATACAGTGTGTCCCGCCTGTCCAGCGCTGCCGGAGCAATCTGTATTCAAATAGTTTTGAAAAGTAGTTACTTTCTGAGATCTGTATTCAAATAGTTTTGAAAAGTAGTTACTTTCTGAGATCTGTATTCAAATAGTTTTGAAAAGTAGTTACTTTCTGAGATCTGTATTCAAATAGTTTTGAAAAGTAGTTACTTTCTGAGATCTGTATTCAAATAGTTTTTAAAAAGTAATCATTTTTGGGGATCTGTATAGTTGTAGTCACCTCCAAAGTAGCTATTTGTTCCCCGGGTAGAATAGTTACTTTTCCATAAAGCATAGTTAAACCTATAGTTAACCCAGGTCGGATGTGTGTACTGTATGTCTAAAATTGAGTAAGAGATGGTGAGAGATTCTGAAAAAATTAATGTTTTTTTTTTTTAAACCATTCCATATTGTGTTATATTTTCTCTCTCACCCATCTACACACAATACCCCGTAATACCCTTTGGATGGTGTATCAGTACACCAAGTCACTACAACGATAAAAACGTCCTTCCTTACTCAGTTGCCGGAGAGGAACAAAACCGCTCAGGCATTTCACCATGAGGCCAATGGTGTCTTTAAAACAGTTGCAGAGTTAAATGGCTGTGATAGGAGAAAACTGAGGATGGATCAGCAACATTGTAGTTACTCCACAATACTAACCTAATTGATAGAGGGAAAAGAAGGAGGCCTGTACCGAATACAACTATTTTAAAACATGCATCCTGTTTGCAACAAGGCACTAAAGAAGCTCTGCAAAAAAAAATGTGTCAAAGCAATTCACTTTTTGTCCTGAATACAAATGTTATGTTTGGGGAAAATCCAATACAACACATTACTGAGTACCACTCTCCATATTTTCAAGCATAGTGGTGGCTGCATCGTGTTATGGATATGCTTGTAATTGTTAAGGACTTGGGAGTTTTTCAGGATCAAAAAGAAACTGAATGGAGCTAAGCACAGGCAAAATCCCAGACACTGGCAGATTAATTCACCTTTCAGTAGGACAATAACCTAAAAAAGCAAGGCCACTGGAGTTGCTTACCCAGAAGACAGTGAATGTTCCTGAGTGGCCGAGCAACAGTTGTGACTTACATCTGCTTGAAAATATATGTCAGTGGTTGTCTAGCAATAATCAACAATCAATTTGACAGAGCGCGAAGAAATGAGAAAGTAATAATGGGCAAATGTTGCACAATTTAGGTGTGGAAAGCTTGTAGAGACATACCCAGACAGATTCACTGCTGTAATCACTGTTAAAGGTGCTGCTACCAAGTATTCACTCAGGGGTGTGAATAATTATGTAAATAAGATATTTCTGTATTTCATTTTCAATAAATGTTTTTTAAAACATATCTTCACTTTTTCATTATGGGATATTGTGTGTAGATGGGTGAGAAAATAAAAATCTATTTAATCCATTTTGAATTCAGGCTGGAACACAACAAAATCTGGAATAATTCAAGGGGTGCGTATGTGTGTGTGTGTGTGTGTGAGTGTGTGAGTGTGTCAGTGTGTGTGTGTGTCAGTGTGCGGTCACTGTAAATAAGACCTACTACACTCTAAAAAATGCTGGGTTGTTTGGAAGACCCAACTGCTGAGTTGCAGACATTGGGTCACTTAGTTGGGTTGTTTTCTTAAAATATAGCAAGGTTGAATTGTTCATCCTGGGTCATTGATGAGTAAATGTCATTCCGGTTCATCTGTTCAGTTGATTTGTCATCACATGTTAAGGTTGAATGAGGCTTTAATGAGGCTTACACAAGTGTATGGATTCCTCAAGAGCCTATGCACATCCCAAATGTTGGGAAAGTTACCACTTTGTTACAATATGTAAATAATAATGTGATGAATTTTATATTAAAACATGTAACGTGCAAAAATATTCATGGAAAATGGAACAAAAAATGGAACATTGCAATGTACAATCTTAACATGAGCAGCAATGACATTAACTCCCATATATGAGCGTAAGCACATGGTTTTGAGGGCTTTAAGATGTGAATCTTAATATAGCCTATAGCCTAGAATGAAATACATGAGGGTCATGGAATCCCCTTGACATTAGAGTAGACCATTTACGCAGCTTCAAAATGACTAACAAATATATTTGCATAATGAGTGAGGCATAAGGTAATACAGTAACGCTTGACATAAAGTTCTTATACTGTACATGTATAGTAACTTTGTGATTATTACAATAACAACATTGTAGTTATAGAGGACTTTATAATTGCATAACAACCGAGTTATTACATAAGTGGATTAAGGAACAGTCACTATTCCTATTGTGTACAGAAGTTACCGAAACGCCCGCTCGTTGTTATGCAATTAAAATGCAATTTCCAAAGTATCATGTCACAACATGCTAATAAAACGTTGGTCCAAAAGTATTTACAGTTTTATTACAGACACAATAACAGTTTAATATTTTTTATTTATGATTTTTTTATTTAACCTTTTTTTATTTAACTAGGCAAATCAGTTGCCTACCAAAAGGCAAAAGGCCTCCTGGGGGGACGGGGCCTGGGATAAAAAAAATATTATTGTTACTGAGAATGCAAACAGTACCAAAATATGGATATTAAGTGTCAAAAAGAAAATGAAATATTCCAGAACTGCCTTTTTGAATCAACTACAGCCAAGGTGAAAAATCATGTTAGTTTGCATGTCCGCAGGAAGATGTAGTTACTTTCTGAGATCTGTATTCAAATAGTTTTGAAAAGTAGTTACTTTCTGAGATCTGTATTCAAATAGTTTTTAAAAAGTAATCATTTTTGGGGATCTGTATTCAAATAGTTTTAAAAAGTAATCATTTTTGGGGATCTGTATAGTTGTAGTCACCTCCAAAGTAGCTATTTGTTCCCCAGGTAAAATAGTTACTTTTCCATAAAGCATAGTTAAACCTATAGTTAACCCAGGTCGGATGTGTGTACTGTATGTCTAAAATTGAGTAAGAGATGGTGAGAGATTCTGAAAAAATTGATGTTTTTTTTAAACCATTCCATATTGTGTTATATTTTTTCTCTCACCCATCTACACACAATACCCCGTAATACCCTTTGGATGGTGTATCAATACACCGAGTCACTACAATGATAAAAACGTCCTTCCTTACTCAGTTGCCGGAGAGGAACAAAACCGCTCAGGCATTTCACCATGAGGCCAATGGTGTCTTTAAAACAGTTGCAGAGTTAAATGGCTGTGATAGGAGAAAACTGAGGATGGATCAGCAACATTGTAGTTACTCCACAATACTAACCTAATTGATAGAGGGAAAAGAAGGAGGCCTGTACCGAATACAACTATTTTAAAACATGCATCCTGTTTGCAACAAGGCACTAAAGAAGCTCTGCAAAAAAAAAATGTGTCAAAGCAATTCACTTTTTGTCCTGAATACAAATGTTATGTTTGGGGAAAATCCAATACAACACATTACTGAGTACCACTCTCCATATTTTCAAGCATAGTGGTGGCTGCATCGTGTTATGGATATGCTTGTAATTGTTAAGGACTTGGGAGTTTTTCAGGATCAAAAAGAAACTGAATGGAGCTAAGCACAGGCAAAATCCCAGACACTGTGTCACGCCCTGGTCTAAGTATTTTGTGTTTTCTTCATGTATTGGGTCAGGCCAGGGTGTGGCATAGAGTTTTTGTATTGTGGTGTGTTTTGTCTTGGGATTTTGGTATGTGTGTATAGTGGGATTGTAGCTTAGTGGGGTGTTCTAGGAGAGTCTATGGCTGTCTGAAGTGGTTCTCAATCAGAGGCAGGTGTTTACCGTTGTCTCTGATTGGGAACCATATTTAGGCAGCCATATTCTTTAGTTGTATTGTGGGTGATTGTCCTGTGTGTCTTGATGTCCTGGTTAGAGGTTAGTAGACACTTGTATAGGCTGTTTTCGGTTTTCGTTTTGTAGTGTTAGTGTTTTGTTGTGTGTTACGTTTTTTTTATTAAAGATGAATCGCAATAGACACGCTGCAGTTTGGTCCGACTCTCCTTCACCATTAGAAAGCCGTTACAGAATCACCCACCACAGGACCAAGCAGCGTGTCAACAGGCAGGAGCCACAGGAGAAGCAACAGAGGCAGCAGCAGCAGGAGCAGCAGCAGCTACAGTGGGAGAGATTGCACTACCTGGAGAAATGGACATGGGAGGAGGTACTGGACGGTAAAGGACCCTGGGATCAGCCTGAGATTATTGTCGCCCCAAAGCCGAGCTGGAGGCAGCAAAAGCAGAGAGGCGGCATTATGAGGAGCTAGCACGGCAGAGCGGATGGAAGCCTGAGAGTCAGCCCCAAAAATTTCTTGGGGGGGGCTCACAGGGAGTATGGCTACGCTAGGTAGGAGACCTACGCTAACTTCCTGTGGTTACCGGGGGGCTGCATAGCCCGGTGCGGTATATTCCAGCTCCTCGTATCGGCCGGGCTAGAGTGGGCATCGAGCCAGGTAAGGTTGGGCAGGCTCGGTGCTCAAGAGCTCCAGTGCGCCTGCACGGTCCGGTCTATCCAGTACCACCTCCACACCCCAGCCCTCCGGTAGCAGCTCCCCGCACCAGGCTTCCTGTGCGTGTCCTCGGTTCATTACCACCAGTGCCAGCACCACGCATCAGGCATACAGTGTGTCCCGCCTGTCCAGCGCTGCCGGAGCAATCTGTATTCAAATAGTTTTGAAAAGTAGTTACTTTCTGAGATCTGTATTCAAATAGTTTTGAAAAGTAGTTACTTTCTGAGATCTGTATTCAAATAGTTTTGAAAAGTAGTTACTTTCTGAGATCTGTATTCAAATAGTTTTGAAAAGTAGTTACTTTCTGAGATCTGTATTCAAATAGTTTTTAAAAAGTAATCATTTTTGGGGATCTGTATAGTTGTAGTCACCTCCAAAGTAGCTATTTGTTCCCCGGGTAGAATAGTTACTTTTCCATAAAGCATAGTTAAACCTATAGTTAACCCAGGTCGGATGTGTGTACTGTATGTCTAAAATTGAGTAAGAGATGGTGAGAGATTCTGAAAAAATTAATGTTTTTTTTTAAACCATTCCATATTGTGTTATATTTTCTCTCTCACCCATCTACACACAATACCCCGTAATACCCTTTGGATGGTGTATCAGTACACCAAGTCACTACAACGATAAAAACGTCCTTCCTTACTCAGTTGCCGGAGAGGAACAAAACCGCTCAGGCATTTCACCATGAGGCCAATGGTGTCTTTAAAACAGTTGCAGAGTTAAATGGCTGTGATAGGAGAAAACTGAGGATGGATCAGCAACATTGTAGTTACTCCACAATACTAACCTAATTGATAGAGGGAAAAGAAGGAGGCCTGTACCGAATACAACTATTTTAAAACATGCATCCTGTTTGCAACAAGGCACTAAAGAAGCTCTGCAAAAAAAAATGTGTCAAAGCAATTCACTTTTTGTCCTGAATACAAATGTTATGTTTGGGGAAAATCCAATACAACACATTACTGAGTACCACTCTCCATATTTTCAAGCATAGTGGTGGCTGCATCGTGTTATGGATATGCTTGTAATTGTTAAGGACTTGGGAGTTTTTCAGGATCAAAAAGAAACTGAATGGAGCTAAGCACAGGCAAAATCCCAGACACTGGCAGATTAATTCACCTTTCAGTAGGACAATAACCTAAAAAAGCAAGGCCACTGGAGTTGCTTACCCAGAAGACAGTGAATGTTCCTGAGTGGCCGAGCAACAGTTGTGACTTACATCTGCTTGAAAATATATGTCAGTGGTTGTCTAGCAATAATCAACAATCAATTTGACAGAGCGCGAAGAAATGAGAAAGTAATAATGGGCAAATGTTGCACAATTTAGGTGTGGAAAGCTTGTAGAGACATACCCAGACAGATTCACTGCTGTAATCACTGTTAAAGGTGCTGCTACCAAGTATTCACTCAGGGGTGTGAATAATTATGTAAATAAGATATTTCTGTATTTCATTTTCAATAAATGTTTTTTAAAACATGTCTTCACTTTTTCATTATGGGATATTGTGTGTAGATGGGTGAGAAAATAAAAATCTATTTAATCCATTTTGAATTCAGGCTGGAACACAACAAAATCTGGAATAATTCAAGGGGTGCGTATGTGTGTGTGTGTGTGTGTGAGTGTGTGAGTGTGTCAGTGTGTGTGTGTGTCAGTGTGCGGTCACTGTAAATAAGACCTACTACACTCTAAAAAATGCTGGGTTGTTTGAAAGACCCAACTGCTGAGTTGCAGACATTGGGTCACTTAGTTGGGTTGTTTTCTTAAAATATAGCAAGGTTGAGTTGTTCATCCTGGGTCATTGATGAGTAAATGTCATTCCGGTTCATCTGTTCAGTTGATTTGTCATCACATGTTAAGGTTGAATGAGGCTTTAATGAGGCTTACACAAGTGTATGGATTCCTCAAGAGCCTATGCACATCCCAAATGTTGGGAAAGTTACCACTTTGTTACAATATGTAAATAATAATGTGATGAATTTTATATTAAAACATGTAACGTGCCACAATATTCATGGAAAATGGAACAAAAAATGGAACATTGCAATGTACAATCTTAACATGAGCAGCAATGACATTAACTCTCATATATGAGCGTAAGCACATGGTTTTGAGGGCTTTAAGATGTGAATCTTAATATAGCCTATAGCCTAGAATGAAATACATGAGGGTCATGGAATCCCCTTGACATTAGAGTAGACCATTTACGCAGCTTCAAAATGACTAACAAATATATTTTCATAATGAGTGAGGCATAAGGTAATACAGTAACGCTTGACATAAAGTTCTTATACTGTACATGTATAGTAACTTTGTGATTATTACAATAACAACATTGTAGTTATATAGGACTTTATAATTGCATAACAACCGAGTTATTACATAAGTGGATTAAGGAACAGTCACTATTCCTATTGTGTACAGAAGTTACCGAAACGCCCCGCTCGTTGTTATGCAATTAAAATGCAATTTCCAAAGTATCATGTCACAACATGCTAATAAAACGTTGGTCCAAAAGTATTTACAGTTTTATTACAGACACAATAACAGTTTAATATTTTTTATTTATGATTTTTTTATTTAACCTTTTTTTATTTAACTAGGCAAGTCAGTTGCCTACCAAAAGGCAAAAGGCCTCCTGGGGGGACGGGGCCTGGGATAAAAAAAATATTATTGTTACTGAGAATGCAAACAGTACCAAAATATGGATATTAAGTGTCAAAAAGAAACAAAATATTCCAAAACTGCCTTTTTGAATCAACTACAGCCAAGGTGAAAAATCATGTTAGTTTGCATGTCCGCATGAAGATGTAGTTACTTTCTGAGATCTGTATTCAAATAGTTTTAAAAAGTAATCATTTTTGGGGATCTGTATCGTTGTAGTCACCTCCAAAGTAGCTATTTGTTCCCCGGGTAGAATAGTTACTTTTCCATAAAGCATAGTTAAACCTATAGTTAACCCAGGTCGGATGTGTGTACTGTATGTCTAAAATTGAGTAAGAGATGGTGAGAGATTCTGAAAAAATTAATGTTTTTTTTTTAAACCATTCCATATTGTGTTATATTTTCTCTCTCACCCATCTACACACAATACCCCCGTAATACCCTTTGGATGGTGTATCAATACACCGAGTCACTACAATGATAAAAACGTCCTTCCTTACTCAGTTGCCGGAGAGGAACAAAACCGCTCAGGCATTTCACCATGAGGCCAATGGTGTCTTTAAAACAGTTGCAGAGTTAAATGGCTGTGATAGGAGAAAACTGAGGATGGATCAGCAACATTGTAGTTACTCCACAATACTAACCTAATTGATAGAGGGAAAAGAAGGGCCTGTACCGAATACAACTATTTTAAAACATGCATCCTGTTTGCAACAAGGCACTAAAGAAGCTCTGCAAAAAAAAAATGTGTCAAAGCAATTCACTTTTTGTCCTGAATACAAATGTTATGTTTGGGGAAAATCCAATACAACACATTACTGAGTACCACTCTCCATATTTTCAAGCATAGTGGTGGCTGCATCGTGTTATGGATATGCTTGTAATTGTTAAGGACTTGGGAGTTTTTCAGGATCAAAAAGAAACTGAATGGAGCTAAGCACAGGCAAAATCCCAGACACTGGCAGATTAATTCACCTTTCAGTAGGACAATAACCTAAAAAAGCAAGGCCACTGGAGTTGCTTACCCAGAAGACAGTGAATGTTCCTGAGTGGCCGAGCAACAGTTGTGACTTACATCTGCTTGAAAATATATGTCAGTGGTTGTCTAGCAATAATCAACAACCAATTTGACAGAGCGCGAAGAAATGAGAAAGTAATAATGGGCAAATGTTGCACAATTTAGGTGTGGAAAGCTTGTAGAGACATACCCAGACAGATTCACTGCTGTAATCACTGTTAAAGGTGCTGCTACCAAGTATTCACTCAGGGGTGTGAATAATTATGTAAATAAGATATTTCTGTATTTCATTTTCAATAAATGTTTTTTAAAACATATCTTCACTTTTTCATTATGGGATATTGTGTGTAGATGGGTGAGAAAATAAAAATATATTTAATCCATTTTGAATTCAGGCTGGAACACAACAAAATCTGGAATAATTCAAGGGGTGCGTATGTGTGTGTGAGTGTGTCAGTGTGTGTGTGTGTCAGTGTGCGGTCACTGTAAATAAGACCTACTACACTCTAAAAAATGCTGGGTTGTTTGGAAGACCCAACTGCTGAGTTGCAGACATTGGGTCACTTAGTTGGGTTGTTTTCTTAAAATATAGCAAGGTTGAATTGTTCATCCTGGGTCATTGATGAGTAAATGTCATTCCGGTTCATCTGTTCAGTTGATTTGTCATCACATGTTAAGGTTGAATGAGGCTTTAATGAGGCTTACACAAGTGTATGGATTCCTCAAGAGCCTATGCACATCCCAAATGTTGGGAAAGTTACCACTTTGTTACAATATGTAAATAATAATGTGATGAATTTTATATTAAAACATGTAACGTGCAAAAATATTCATGGAAAATGGAACAAAAAATGGAACATTGCAATGTACAATCTTAACATGAGCAGCAATGACATTAACTCCATATATGAGCGTAAGCACATGGTTTTGAGGGCTTTAAGATGTGAATCTTAATATAGCCTATAGCCTAGAATGAAATACATGAGGGTCATGGAATCCCCTTGACATTAGAGTAGACCATTTACGCAGCTTCAAAATGACTAACAAATATATTTGCATAATGAGTGAGGCATAAGGTAATACAGTAACGCTTGACATAAAGTTCTTATACTGTACATGTATAGTAACTTTGTGATTATTACAATAACAACATTGTAGTTATAGAGGACTTTATAATTGCATAACAACCGAGTTATTACATAAGTGGATTAAGGAACAGTCACTATTCCTATTGTGTACAGAAGTTACCGAAACGCCCCGCTCGTTGTTATGCAATTAAAATGCAATTTCCAAAGTATCATGTCACAACATGCTAATAAAACGTTGGTCCAAAAGTATTTACAGTTTTATTACAGACACAATAACAGTTTAATATTTTTTATTTATGATTTTTTTATTTAACCTTTTTTTATTTAACTAGGCAAATCAGTTGCCTACCAAAAGGCAAAAGGCCTCCTGGGGGGACGGGGCCTGGGATAAAAAAAATATTATTGTTACTGAGAATGCAAACAGTACCAAAATATGGATATTAAGTGTCAAAAAGAAAATGAAATATTCCAGAACTGCCTTTTTGAATCAACTACAGCCAAGGTGAAAAATCATGTTAGTTTGCATGTCCGCAGGAAGATGTAGTTACTTTCTGAGATCTGTATTCAAATAGTTTTGAAAAGTAGTTACTTTCTGAGATCTGTATTCAAATAGTTTTGAAAAGTAGTTACTTTCTGAGATCTGTATTCAAATAGTTTTTAAAAAGTAATCATTTTTGGGGATCTGTATAGTTGTAGTCACCTCCAAAGTAGCTATTTGTTCCCCGGGTAGAATAGTTACTTTTCCATAAAGCATAGTTAAACCTATAGTTAACCCAGGTCGGATGTGTGTACTGTATGTCTAAAATTGAGTAAGAGATGGTGAGAGATTCTGAAAAAATTAATGTTTTTTTTTAAACCATTCCATATTGTGTTATATTTTCTCTCTCACCCATCTACACACAATACCCCGTAATACCCTTTGGATGGTGTATCAGTACACCAAGTCACTACAACGATAAAAATGTCCTTCCTTACTCAGTTGCCGGAGAGGAACAAAACCGCTCAGGCATTTCACCATGAGGCCAATGGTGTCTTTAAAACAGTTGCAGAGTTAAATGGCTGTGATAGGAGAAAACTGAGGATGGATCAGCAACATTGTAGTTACTCCACAATACTAACCTAATTTATAGAGGGAAAAGAAGGAAGCCTGGACCGAATACAACTATTTTAAAACATGCATCCTGTTTGCAACAAGGCACTAAAGAAGCTCTGCAAAAAAATGTGTCAAAGCAATTCACTTTTTGTCCTGAATACAAATGTTATGTTTGGGGCAAATCCAATACAACACATTACTGAGTACCACTCTCCATATTTTCAAGCATAGTGGTGGCTGCATCGTGTTATGGATATGCTTGTAATTGTTAAGGACTTGGGAGTTTTTCAGGATCAAAAAGAAACTGAATGGAGCTAAGCACAGGCAAAATCCCAGACACTGGCAGATTAATTCACCTTTCAGTAGGACAATAACCTAAAAAAGCAAGGCCACTGGAGTTGCTTACCCAGAAGACAGTGAATGGTTCCTGAGTGGCCGAGCAACAGTTGTGACTTACATCTGCTTGAAAATATATGTCAGTGGTTGTCTAGCAATAATCAACAACCAATTTGACAGAGCGCGAAGAAATGAGAAAGTAATAATGGGCAAATGTTGCACAATTTAGGTGTGGAAAGCTTGTAGAGACATACCCAGACAGATTCACTGCTGTAATCACTGTTAAAGGTGCTGCTACCAAGTATTCACTCAGGGGTATGAATAATTATGTAAATAAGATATTTCTGTATTTCATTTTCAATAAATGTTTTTTAAAACATATCTTCACTTTTTCATTATGGGATATTGTGTGTAGATTTGTAAGAAAATAAAAATCTATTTAATCCATTTTGAATTCAGGCTGGAACACAACAAAATCTGGAATAATTCAAGGGGTGCGTATGTGTGTGTGTGTGTGAGTGTGTCAGTGTGTGTGTGTGTCAGTGTGCGGTCACTGTAAATAAGACCTACTACACTCTAAAAAATGCTGGGTTGTTTGAAAGACCCAACTGCTGAGTTGCAGACATTGGGTCACTTAGTTGGGTTGTTTTCTTAAAATATAGCAAGGTTGAATTGTTCATCCTGGGTCATTGATGAGTAAATGTCATTCCGGTTCATCTGTTCAGTTGATTTGTCATCACATGTTAAGGTTGAATGAGGCTTTAATGAGGCTTACACAAGTGTATGGATTCCTCAAGAGCCTATGCACATCCCAAATGTTGGGAAAGTTACCACTTTGTTACAATATGTAAATAATAATGTGATGAATTTTATATTAAAACATGTAACGTGCCACAATATTCATGGAAAATGGAACAAAAAATGGAACATTGCAATGTACAATCTTAACATGAGCAGCAATGACATTAACTCTCATATATGAGCGTAAGCACATGGTTTTGAGGGCTTTAAGATGTGAATCTTAATATAGCCTATAGCCTAGAATGAAATACATGAGGGTCATGGAATCCCCTTGACATTAGAGTAGACCATTTACGCAGCTTCAAAATGACTAACAAATATATTTTCATAATGAGTGAGACATAAGGTAATACAGTAACGCTTGACATAAAGTTCTTATACTGTACATGTATAGTAACTTTGTGATTATTACAATAACAACATTGTAGTTATAGAGGACTTTATAATTGCATAACAACCGAGTTATTATATAAGTGGATTAAGGAACAGTCACTATTCCTATTGTGTACAGAAGTTACCGAAACGCCCCGCTCGTTGTTATGCAATTAAAATGCAATTTCCAAAGTATCATGTCACAACATGCTAATAAAACGTTGGTCCAAAAGTATTTACAGTTTTATTACAGACACAATAACAGTTTAATATTTTTTATTTATGATTTTTTTATTTAACCTTTTTTTATTTAACTAGGCAAATCAGTTGCCTACCAAAAGGCAAAAGGCCTCCTGGGGGGACGGGGCCTGGGATAAAAAAAATATTATTGTCACTGAGAATGCAAACAGTACCAAAATATGGATATTAAGTGTCAAAAAGAAACTAAATATTCCAGAACTGCCTTTTTGAATCAACTACAGCCAAGGTGAAAAATCATGTTAGTTTGCATGTCCGCAGGAAGATGTAGTTACTTTCTGAGATCTGTATTCAAATAGTTTTAAAAAGTAATCATTTTTGGGGATCTGTATAGTTGTAGTCACCTCCAAAGTAGCTATTTGTTCCCCAGGTAAAATAGTTACTTTTCCATAAAGCATAGTTAAACCTATAGTTAACCCAGGTCGGATGTGTGTACTGTATGTCTAAAATTGAGTAAGAGATGGTGAGAGATTCTGAAAAAATTAATGTTTTTTTTAAACCATTCCATATTGTGTTATATTTTTTCTCTCACCCATCTACACACAATACCCCGTAATACCCTTTGGATGGTGTATCAATACACCGAGTCACTACAATGATAAAAACGTCCTTCCTTACTCAGTTGCCGGAGAGGAACAAAACCGCTCAGGCATTTCACCATGAGGCCAATGGTGTCTTTAAAACAGTTGCAGAGTTAAATGGCTGTGATAGGAGAAAACTGAGGATGGATCAGCAACATTGTAGTTACTCCACAATACTAACCTAATTGATAGAGGGAAAAGAAGGAGGCCTGTACCGAATACAACTATTTTAAAACATGCATCCTGTTTGCAACAAGGCACTAAAGAAGCTCTGCAAAAAAAAAATGTGTCAAAGCAATTCACTTTTTGTCCTGAATACAAATGTTATGTTTGGGGAAAATCCAATACAACACATTACTGAGTACCACTCTCCATATTTTCAAGCATAGTGGTGGCTGCATCGTGTTATGGATATGCTTGTAATTGTTAAGGACTTGGGAGTTTTTCAGGATCAAAAAGAAACTGAATGGAGCTAAGCACAGGCAAAATCCCAGACACTGTGTCACGCCCTGGTCTAAGTATTTTGTGTTTTCTTCATGTATTGGGTCAGGCCAGGGTGTGGCATAGAGTTTTTGTATTGTGGTGTGTTTTGTCTTGGGATTTTGGTATGTGTGTATAGTGGGATTGTAGCTTAGTGGGGTGTTCTAGGAGAGTCTATGGCTGTCTGAAGTGGTTCTCAATCAGAGGCAGGTGTTTACCGTTGTCTCTGATTGGGAACCATATTTAGGCAGCCATATTCTTTAGTTGTATTGTGGGTGATTGTCCTGTGTGTCTTGATGTCCTGGTTAGAGGTTAGTAGACACTTGTATAGGCTGTTTTTGGTTTTCGTTTTGTAGTGTTAGTGTTTTGTTGTGTGTTACGTTTTTTTATTAAAGATGAATCGCAATAGACACGCTGCAGTTTGGTCCGACTCTCCTTCACCATTAGAAAGCCGTTACAGAATCACCCACCACAGGACCAAGCAGCGTGTCAACAGGCAGGAGCCACAGGAGAAGCAACAGAGGCAGCAGCAGCAGGAGCAGCAGCAGCTACAGTGGGAGAGATTGCACTACCTGGAGAAATGGACATGGGAGGAGGTACTGGACGGTAAAGGACCCTGGGATCAGCCTGGAGATTATTGTCGCCCCAAAGCCGAGCTGGAGGCAGCAAAAGCAGAGAGGCGGCATTATGAGGAGCTAGCACGGCAGAGCGGATGGAAGCCTGAGAGTCAGCCCCAAAAATTTCTTGGGGGGGGGGGCTCACAGGGAGTATGGCTACGCTAGGTAGGAGACCTACGCTAACTTCCTGTGGTTACCGGGGGGCTGCATAGCCCGGTGCGGTATATTCCAGCTCCTCGTATCGGCCGGGCTAGAGTGGGCATCGAGCCAGGTAAGGTTGGGCAGGCTCGGTGCTCAAGAGCTCCAGTGCGCCTGCACGGTCCGGTCTATCCAGTACCACCTCCACACCCCAGCCCTCCGGTAGCAGCTCCCCGCACCAGGCTTCCTGTGCGTGTCCTCGGTTCATTACCACCAGTGCCAGCACCACGCATCAGGCATACAGTGTGTCCCGCCTGTCCAGCGCTGCCGGAGCGTCCCGCCTGTCCGGCGCCGCTGCCGGAGCCTCCCGCCTGTCCGGCGCCGCTGCCGGAGCCTCCCGCCTGTCCGGCGCCGCTGCCGGAGCGTCCCGCCTGTCCGGCGCCGCTGCCGGAGCGTCCCGCCTGTCCGGCGCCGCCGGAGCCTCCCGCCTGTCCGGCGCCGCTGCCGGAGCTTCCCGCCTGTCCGGCGCAGCTGCCGGAGCCTCCCGCCTGTCCGGCGCCGCTGCCGGAGCCTCCCGCCTGTCCGGCGCCGCTGCCGGAGCCTCCCGCCTGTCCGGCGCTGTCAGAGCTACCGCCCCTCATGCCAGAGGCGCCAGAGCCCCTCATTCCAGAGGCACCAGTACTCCTCTGTTCAGCGCAGCCAGAGCTGTCAGCCTGCATGAAGCATCCAGAGCTGTCAGTCTGCCCAGCGCCGTCTGAGCTACCCGTCTGCCCAGCGCCGTCTGAGCTACCCGTCTGCCCAGCGCCGTCTGAGCTACCCGTCTGCCCAGCGCCGTCTGAGCCACCCGTCTGCCCAGCGCCGCCAGTGCCGCCAGTCTGCCCAGCGCCGCCTGAGCTGCCAGTCTGCCCAGCGCCGCCAGTCTGCCCAGCGCCGCCAGTGCCGCCAGTCTGCCCAGCGCCGCCTGAGCTGCCAGTCTGCCCAGCACCGCCAGTCTGCCCAGCATCGCCAGTATGCCCAGCGCCGCCAGTGCTCCCAGTCTGCCCAGCGCCGCCAGTGCTCCCAGTCTGCCCAGCGCCGCCAGTCTGCCCAGCGCCGCCAGTCTGCCCAGCGCCGCCAGTCTGCCCAGCGTCGCCAGTGCTCCCAGTCTGCCCAGCATCGCTCCCAGTCTGCCCAGCGTCGCCAGTCTGCCCAGCGTCGCCAGTCTGCCCAGCGTCGTCTGAGCCACCTGTCTGCCCAGCGCCGCCAGTGCCGCCAGTCTGCCCAGCGCCGCCTGAGCTACCAGTCTGCCCAGCGCCGCCAGTCTGCCCAGCGCCACCAGTGCCGCCAGTCTGCCAGGATCAGTTAGATCCGCCATTCAGCCAGGATCCGCCAGTGTGCCAGGATCCGCCAGTCAGCCAGGATCTGCCAGATCCGCTAGTCAGCCAGGATCCGCCAGTCAGCCAGGATCTGCCAGATCCGCTAGTCAGCCAGGATCCGCCAGTCGGCCAGGATCTGCCAGAACCGCCAGTCAGCCAGGATCTGCCAGATCCGCTTGTCAGCCAGGATACGTCAGTCAGCCAGGATCTGCCAGATCCGCTAGTCAGCCAGGATCCGCCAGTCAGCCAGGATCTGCCAGATCCGCTAGTCAGCCAGGATCCGCCAGTCGGCCAGGATCTGCCAGAACCGCCAGTCAGCCAGGATCTGCCAGATCCGCTTGTCAGCCAGGATACGTCAGTCAGCCAGGATCTGCCAGTCAGCCAGGATCTGCCAGATCCGCTAGTCAGCCAGGATCCGCCAGTCAGCCAGGATCCGCCAGTCAGCCAGGATCCGCCAGTCAGCCAGGATCTGCCAGAACCGCTAGTCAGCCAGGATCCGCCAGGATCTGCCAGTCAGCCAGGATCTGTCGGAACCACCAGCCAGCCAGGATCTGGTAGATCCATCAACCTGCCTGAGCTTCCTCTCACTCCTGAGCTTCCTCTCACTCCTGAGCTTCCCCTCAGTCCCGAGCTGCCTCAGTCCCGAGCTGCCCCTCAGTCCAGTGGGTTTCTGGGTGAGGACTACTAGGCCATGGTCGGCGGCGAGGGTGGACTATCCAGGGACGCGCGGAGAGGGGACTAAGACATTAATTGAGTGGGGTCCACGTCCCGCGCCGGAACCGCCACCATGGACAGACGCCCACCCGGACCCTCCCTATTTGTTTTGAGGTGCGTTCGGGAGTCCGCACCTTAGGGGGGGGGTTCTGTCACGCCCTGGTCTAAGTATTTTGTGTTTTCTTCATGTATTGGGTCAGGCCAGGGTGTGGCATAGAGTTTTTGTATTGTGGTGTGTTTTGTCTTGGGATTTTGGTATGTGTGTGTATAGTGGGATTGTAGCTTAGTGGGGTGTTCTAGGAGAGTCTATGGCTGTCTGAAGTGGTTCTCAATCAGAGGCAGGTGTTTACCGTTGTCTCTGATTGGGAACCATATTTAGGCAGCCATATTCTTTAGTTGTATTGTGGGTTATTGTCCTGTGTGTCTTGATGTCCTGGTTAGAGGTTAGTAGACACTTGTATAGGCTGTTTTCGGTTTTCGTTATGTAGTGTTAGTGTTTTGTGTGTTACGTTTTTTTATTAAAGATGAATCGCAATAGACACGCTGCAGTTTGGTCCGACTCTCCTTCACCATTAGAAAGCCGTTACACACTGGCAGATTAATTCACCTTTCAGTAGGACAATAACCTAAAAAAGCAAGGCCACTGGAGTTGCTTACCCAGAAGACAGTGAATGTTCCTGAGTGGCCGAGCAACAGTTGTGACTTACATCTGCTTGAAAATATATGTCAGTGGTTGTCTAGCAATAATCAACAACCAATTTGACAGAGCGCGAAGAAATGAGAAAGTAATAATGGGCAAATGTTGCACAATTTAGGTGTGGAAAGCTTGTAGAGACATACCCAGACAGATTCACTGCTGTAATCACTGTTAAAGGTGCTGCTACCAAGTATTCACTCAGGGGTGTGAATAATTATGTAAATAAGATATTTCTGTATTTCATTTTCAATAAATGTTTTTTAAAACATGTCTTCACTTTTTCATTATGGGATATTGTGTGTAGATGGGTGAGAAAATAAAAATCTATTTAATCCATTTTGAATTCAGGCTGGAACACAACAAAATCTGGAATAATTCAAGGGGTGCGTATGTGTGTGTGTGTGTGTGAGTGTGTCAGTGTGTGTGTCAGTGTGCGGTCACTGTAAATAAGACCTACTACACTCTAAAAAATGCTGGGTTGTTTGAAAGACCCAACTGCTGAGTTGCAGACATTGGGTCACTTAGTTGGGTTGTTTTCTTAAAATATAGCAAGGTTGAGTTGTTCATCCTGGGTCATTGATGAGTAAATGTCATTCCGGTTCATCTGTTCAGTTGATTTGTCATCACATGTTAAGGTTGAATGAGGCTTTAATGAGGCTTACACAAGTGTATGGATTCCTCAAGAGCCTATGCACATCCCAAATGTTGGGAAAGTTACCACTTTGTTACAATATGTAAATAATAATGTGATGAATTTTATATTAAAACATGTAACGTGCAAAAATATTCATGGAAAATGGAACAAAAAATGGAACATTGCAATGTACAATCTTAACATGAGCAGCAATGACATTAACTCTCATATATGAGCGTAAGCACATGGTTTTGAGGGCTTTAAGATGTGAATCTTAATATAGCCTATAGCCTAGAATGAAATACATGAGGGTCATGGAATCCCCTTGACATTAGAGTAGACCATTTACGCAGCTTCAAAATGACTAACAAATATATTTTCATAATGAGTGAGGCATAAGGTAATACAGTAACGCTTGACATAAAGTTCTTATACTGTACATGTATAGTAACTTTGTGATTATTACAATAACAACATTGTAGTTATATAGGACTTTATAATTGCATAACAACCGAGTTATTACATAAGTGGATTAAGGAACAGTCACTATTCCTATTGTGTACAGAAGTTACCGAAACGCCCCGCTCGTTGTTATGCAATTAAAATGCAATTTCCAAAGTATCATGTCACAACATGCTAATAAAACGTTGGTCCAAAAGTATTTACAGTTTTATTACAGACACAATAACAGTTTAATATTTTTTATTTATGATTTTTTATTTAACCTTTTTTTATTTAACTAGGCAAGTCAGTTGCCTACCAAAAGGCAAAAGGCCTCCTGGGGGGACGGGGCCTGGGATAAAAAAATTATTATTGTTACTGAGAATGCAAACAGTACCAAAATATGGATATTAAGTGTCAAAAAGAAACAAAATATTCCAAAACTGCCTTTTTGAATCAACTACAGCCAAGGTGAAAAATCATGTTAGTTTGCATGTCCGCATGAAGATGTAGTTACTTTCTGAGATCTGTATTCAAATAGTTTTAAAAAGTAATCATTTTTGGGGATCTGTATAGTTGTAGTCACCTCCAAAGTAGCTATTTGTTCCCCGGGTAGAATAGTTACTTTTCCATAAAGCATAGTTAAACCTATAGTTAACCCAGGTCGGATGTGTGTACTGTATGTCTAAAATTGAGTAAGAGATGGTGAGAGATTCTGAAAAAATTAATGTTTTTTTTTAAACCATTCCATATTGTGTTATATTTTCTCTCTCACCCATCTACACACAATACCCCGTAATACCCTTTGGATGGTGTATCAATACACCGAGTCACTACAATGATAAAAACGTCCTTCCTTACTCAGTTGCCGGAGAGGAACAAAACCGCTCAGGCATTTCACCATGAGGCCAATGGTGTCTTTAAAACAGTTGCAGAGTTAAATGGCTGTGATAGGAGAAAACTGAGGATGGATCAGCAACATTGTAGTTACTCCACAATACTAACCTAATTGATAGAGGGAAAAGAAGGAGGCCTGTACCGAATACAACTATTTTAAAACATGCATCCTGTTTGCAACAAGGCACTAAAGAAGCTCTGCAAAAAAAAAATGTGTCAAAGCAATTCACTTTTTGTCCTGAATACAAATGTTATGTTTGGGGAAAATCCAATACAACACATTACTGAGTACCACTCTCCATATTTTCAAGCATAGTGGTGGCTGCATCGTGTTATGGATATGCTTGTAATTGTTAAGGACTTGGGAGTTTTTCAGGATCAAAAAGAAACTGAATGGAGCTAAGCACAGGCAAAATCCCAGACACTGGCAGATTAATTCACCTTTCAGTAGGACAATAACCTAAAAAAGCAAGGCCACTGGAGTTGCTTACCCAGAAGACAGTGAATGTTCCTGAGTGGCCGAGCAACAGTTGTGACTTACATCTGCTTGAAAATATATGTCAGTGGTTGTCTAGCAATAATCAACAACCAATTTGACAGAGCGCGAAGAAATGAGAAAGTAATAATGGGCAAATGTTGCACAATTTAGGTGTGGAAAGCTTGTAGAGACATACCCAGACAGATTCACTGCTGTAATCACTGTTAAAGGTGCTGCTACC
The DNA here is from genome assembly GCF_034236695.1 of Oncorhynchus nerka. Classification (NCBI taxonomy): domain Eukaryota; kingdom Metazoa; phylum Chordata; class Actinopteri; order Salmoniformes; family Salmonidae; genus Oncorhynchus; species Oncorhynchus nerka. Next base: position 46,566,191 of record NC_088403.1, on the reverse strand, counting down.
AAGTATTCACTCAGGGGTGTGAATAATTATGTAAATAAGATATTTCTGTATTTCATTTTCAATAAATGTTTTTTAAAACATGTCTTCACTTTTTCATTATGGGATATTGTGTGTAGATGGGTGAGAAAATAAAAATCTATTTAATCCATTTTGAATTCAGGCTGGAACACAACAAAATCTGGAATAATTCAAGGGGTGCGTATGTGTGTGTGTGTGTGAGTGTGTCAGTGTGTGTGTGTGTCAGTGTGCGGTCACTGTAAATAAGACCTACTACACTCTAAAAAATGCTGGGTTGTTTGAAAGACCCAACTGCTGAGTTGCAGACATTGGGTCACTTAGTTGGGTTGTTTTCTTAAAATATAGCAAGGTTGAGTTGTTCATCCTGGGTCATTGATGAGTAAATGTCATTCCGGTTCATCTGTTCAGTTGATTTGTCATCACATGTTAAGGTTGAATGAGGCTTTAATGAGGCTTACACAAGTGTATGGATTCCTCAAGAGCCTATGCACATCCCAAATGTTGGGAAAGTTACCACTTTGTTACAATATGTAAATAATAATGTGATGAATTTTATATTAAAACATGTAACGTGCAAAAATATTCATGGAAAATGGAACAAAAAATGGAACATTGCAATGTACAATCTTAACATGAGCAGCAATGACATTAACTCTCATATATGAGCGTAAGCACATGGTTTTGAGGGCTTTAAGATGTGAATCTTAATATAGCCTATAGCCTAGAATGAAATACATGAGGGTCATGGAATCCCCTTGACATTAGAGTAGACCATTTACGCAGCTTCAAAATGACTAACAAATATATTTTCATAATGAGTGAGACATAAGGTAATACAGTAACGCTTGACATAAAGTTCTTATACTGTACATGTATAGTAACTTTGTGATTATTACAATAACAACATTGTAGTTATATAGGACTTTATAATTGCATAACAACCGAGTTATTACATAAGTGGATTAAGGAACAGTCACTATTCCTATTGTGTACAGAAGTTACCGAAACGCCCCGCTCGTTGTTATGTAATTAAAATGCAATTTCCAAAGTATCATGTCACAACATGCTAATAAAACGTTGGTCCAAAAGTATTTACAGTTTTATTACAGACACAATAACAGTTTAATATTTTTTATTTATGATTTTTTTATTTAACCTTTTTTTATTTAACTAGGCAAGTCAGTTGCCTACCAAAAGGCAAAAGGCCTCCTGTGGGGACGGGGCCTGGGATAAAAAAATTATTATTGTTACTGAGAATGCAAACAGTACCAAAATATGGATATTAAGTGTCAAAAAGAAACAAAATATTCCAAAACTGCCTTTTTGAATCAACTACAGCCAAGGTGAAAAATCATGTTAGTTTGCATGTCCGCATGAAGATGTAGTTACTTTCTGAGATCTGTATTCAAATAGTTTTTAAAAAGTAATCATTTTTGGGGATCTGTATTCAAATAGTTTTAAAAAGTAATCATTTTTGGGGATCTGTATAGTTGTAGTCACCTCCAAAGTAGCTATTTGTTCCCCAGGTAAAATAGTTACTTTTCCATAAAGCATAGTTAAACCTATAGTTAACCCAGGTCGGATGTGTGTACTGTATGTCTAAAATTGAGTAAGAGATGGTGAGAGATTCTGAAAAAATTGATGTTTTTTTAAAACCATTCCATATTGTGTTATATTTTTTCTCTCACCCATCTACACACAATACCCCGTAATACCCTTTGGATGGTGTATCAATACACCGAGTCACTACAATGATAAAAACGTCCTTCCTTACTCAGTTGCCGGAGAGGAACAAAACCGCTCAGGCATTTCACCATGAGGCCAATGGTGTCTTTAAAACAGTTGCAGAGTTAAATGGCTGTGATAGGAGAAAACTGAGGATGGATCAGCAACATTGTAGTTACTCCACAATACTAACCTAATTGATAGAGGGAAAAGAAGGAGGCCTGTACCGAATACAACTATTTAAAAACATGCATCCTGTTTGCAACAAGGCACTAAAGAAGCTCTGCAAAAAAAAAATGTGTCAAAGCAATTCACTTTTTGTCCTGAATACAAATGTTATGTTTGGGGAAAATCCAATACAACACATTACTGAGTACCACTCTCCATATTTTCAAGCATAGTGGTGGCTGCATCGTGTTATGGATATGCTTGTAATTGTTAAGGACTTGGGAGTTTTTCAGGATCAAAAAGAAACTGAATGGAGCTAAGCACAGGCAAAATCCCAGACACTGTGTCACGCCCTGGTCTAAGTATTTTGTGTTTTCTTCATGTATTGGGTCAGGCCAGGGTGTGGCATAGAGTTTTTGTATTGTGGTGTGTTTTGTCTTGGGATTTTGGTATGTGTGTATAGTGGGATTGTAGCTTAGTGGGGTGTTCTAGGAGAGTCTATGGCTGTCTGAAGTGGTTCTCAATCAGAGGCAGGTGTTTACCGTTGTCTCTGATTGGGAACCATATTTAGGCAGCCATATTCTTTAGTTGTATTGTGGGTGATTGTCCTGTGTGTCTTGATGTCCTGGTTAGAGGTTAGTAGACACTTGTATAGGCTGTTTTCGGTTTTCGTTTTGTAGTGTTAGTGTTTTGTTGTGTGTTACGTTTTTTTATTAAAGATGAATCGCAATAGACACGCTGCAGTTTGGTCCGACTCTCCTTCACCATTAGAAAGCCGTTACAGAATCACCCACCACAGGACCAAGCAGCGTGTCAACAGGCAGGAGCCACAGGAGAAGCAACAGAGGCAGCAGCAGCAGGAGCAGCAGCAGCTACAGTGGGAGAGATTGCACTACCTGGAGAAATGGACATGGGAGGAGGTACTGGACGGTAAAGGACCCTGGGATCAGCCTGGAGATTATTGTCGCCCCAAAGCCGAGCTGGAGGCAGCAAAAGCAGAGAGGCGGCATTATGAGGAGCTAGCACGGCAGAGCGGATGGAAGCCTGAGAGTCAGCCCCAAAAATTTCTTGGGGGGCTCACAGGGAGTATGGCTACGCTAGGTAGGAGACCTACGCTAACTTCCTGTGGTTACCGGGGGGCTGCATAGCCCGGTGCGGTATATTCCAGCTCCTCGTATCGGCCGGGCTAGAGTGGGCATCGAGCCAGGTAAGGTTGGGCAGGCTCGGTGCTCAAGAGCTCCAGTGCGCCTGCACGGTCCGGTCTATCCAGTACCACCTCCACACCCCAGCCCTCCGGTAGCAGCTCCCCGCACCAGGCTTCCTGTGCGTGTCCTCGGTTCATTACCACCAGTGCCAGCACCACGCATCAGGCATACAGTGTGTCCCGCCTGTCCAGCGCTGCCGGAGCGTCCCGCCTGTCCGGCGCCGCTGCCGGAGCCTCCCGCCTGTCCGGCGCCGCTGCCGGAGCCTCCCGCCTGTCCGGCGCCGCTGCCGGAGCGTCCCGCCTGTCCGGCGCCGCTGCCGGAGCGTCCCGCCTGTCCGGCGCCGCTGCCGGAGCCTCCCGCCTGTCCGGCGCCGCTGCCGGAGCTTCCCGCCTGTCCGGCGCAGCTGCCGGAGCCTCCCGCCTGTCCGGCGCCGCTGCCGGAGCCTCCCGCCTGTCCGGCGCCGCTGCCGGAGCCTCCCGCCTGTCCGGCGCCGCTGCCGGAGCCTCCCGCCTGTCCGGCGCTGTCAGAGCTACCGCCCCTCATGCCAGAGGCGCCAGAGCCCCTCATTCCAGAGGCACCAGTACTCCTCTGTTCAGCGCAGCCAGAGCTGTCAGCCTGCATGAAGCATCCAGAGCTGTCAGTCTGCCCAGCGCCGTCTGAGCTACCCGTCTGCCCAGCGCCGTCTGAGCTACCCGTCTGCCCAGCGCCGTCTGAGCTACCCGTCTGCCCAGCGCCGTCTGAGCTACCCGTCTGCCCAGCGCCGTCTGAGCTACCCGTCTGCCCAGCGCCGTCTGAGCCACCCGTCTGCCCAGCGCCGTCTGAGCCACCCGTCTGCCCAGCGCCGCCAGTGCCGCCAGTCTGCCCAGCGCCGCCTGAGCTGCCAGTCTGCCCAGCGCCGCCAGTCTGCCCAGCGCCGCCAGTGCCGCCAGTCTGCCCAGCGCCGCCTGAGCTGCCAGTCTGCCCAGCACCGCCAGTCTGCCCAGCATCGCCAGTATGCCCAGCGCCGCCAGTGCTCCCAGTCTGCCCAGCGCCGCCAGTGCTCCCAGTCTGCCCAGCGCCGCCAGTCTGCCCAGCGCCGCCAGTCTGCCCAGCGTCGCCAGTGCTCCCAGTCTGCCCAGCATCGCCAGTCTGCCCAGCGTCGCCAGTCTGCCCAGCGTCGCCAGTCTGCCCAGCGTCGTCTGAGCCACCCGTCTGCCCAGCGCCGCCAGTGCCGCCAGTCTGCCCAGCGCCGCCTGAGCTACCAGTCTGCCCAGCGCCGCCAGTCTGCCCAGCGCCACCAGTGCCGCCAGTCTGCCAGGATCAGTTAGATCCGCCATTCAGCCAGGATCCGCCAGTGTGCCAGGATCCGCCAGTCAGCCAGGATCTGCCAGATCCGCTAGTCAGCCAGGATCCGCCAGTCAGCCAGGATCTGCCAGATCCGCTAGTCAGCCAGGATCCGCCAGTCGGCCAGGATCTGCCAGAACCGCCAGTCAGCCAGGATCTGCCAGATCCGCTTGTCAGCCAGGATACGTCAGTCAGCCAGGATCTGCCAGATCCGCTAGTCAGCCAGGATCCGCCAGTCAGCCAGGATCTGCCAGATCCGCTAGTCAGCCAGGATCCGCCAGTCGGCCAGGATCTGCCAGAACCGCCAGTCAGCCAGGATCTGCCAGATCCGCTTGTCAGCCAGGATCTGCCAGTCAGCCAGGATCTGCCAGTCAGCCAGGATCTGCCAGATCCGCTAGTCAGCCAGGATCCGCCAGTCAGCCAGGATCCGCCAGTCAGCCAGGATCCGCCAGTCAGCCAGGATCTGCCAGAACCGCTAGTCAGCCAGGATCCGCCAGTCAGCCAGGATCTGCCAGTCAGCCAGGATCTGTCGGAACCACCAGCCAGCCAGGATCTGGTAGATCCATCAACCTGCCTGAGCTTCCTCTCACTCCTGAGCTTCCTCTCACTCCTGAGCTTCCCCTCAGTCCCGAGCTGCCTCAGTCCCGAGCTGCCCCTCAGTCCAGTGGGTTTCTGGGTGAGGACTACTAGGCCATGGTCGGCGGCGAGGGTGGACTATCCAGGGACGCGCGGAGAGGGGACTAAGACATTAATTGAGTGGGGTCCACGTCCCGCGCCGGAACCGCCACCATGGACAGACGCCCACCCGGACCCTCCCTATTTGTTTTGAGGTGCGTTCGGGAGTCCGCACCTTAGGGGGGTTCTGTCACGCCCTGGTCTAAGTATTTTGTGTTTTCTTCATGTATTGGGTCAGGCCAGGGTGTGGCATAGAGTTTTTGTATTGTGGTGTGTTTTGTCTTGGGATTTTGGTATGTGTGTGTATAGTGGGATTGTAGCTTAGTGGGGTGTTCTAGGAGAGTCTATGGCTGTCTGAAGTGGTTCTCAATCAGAGGCAGGTGTTTACCGTTGTCTCTGATTGGGAACCATATTTAGGCAGCCATATTCTTTAGTTGTATTGTGGGTTATTGTCCTGTGTGTCTTGATGTCCTGGTTAGAGGTTAGTAGACACTTGTATAGGCTGTTTTCGGTTTTCGTTATGTAGTGTTAGTGTTTTGTGTGTTACGTTTTTTATTAAAGATGAATCGCAATAGACACGCTGCAGTTTGGTCCGACTCTCCTTCACCATTAGAAAGCCGTTACACACTGGCAGATTAATTCACCTTTCAGTAGGACAATAACCTAAAAAAGCAAGGCCACTGGAGTTGCTTACCCAGAAGACAGTGAATGTTCCTGAGTGGCCGAGCAACAGTTGTGACTTACATCTGCTTGAAAATATATGTCAGTGGTTGTCTAGCAATAATCAACAACCAATTTGACAGAGCGCGAAGAAATGAGAAAGTAATAATGGGCAAATGTTGCACAATTTAGGTGTGGAAAGCTTGTAGAGACATACCCAGACAGATTCACTGCTGTAATCACTGTTAAAGGTGCTGCTACCAAGTATTCACTCAGGGGTGTGAATAATTATGTAAATAAGATATTTCTGTATTTCATTTTCAATAAATGTTTTTTAAAACATGTCTTCACTTTTTCATTATGGGATATTGTGTGTAGATGGGTGAGAAAATAAAAATCTATTTAATCCATTTTGAATTCAGGCTGGAACACAACAAAATCTGGAATAATTCAAGGGGTGCGTATGTGTGTGTGTGTGTGTCAGTGTGTGTGTGTGTGTGTCAGTGTGCGGTCACTGTAAATAAGACCTACTACACTCTAAAAAATGCTGGGTTGTTTGAAAGACCCAACTGCTGAGTTGCAGACATTGGGTCACTTAGTTGGGTTGTTTTCTTAAAATATAGCAAGGTTGAGTTGTTCATCCTGGGTCATTGATGAGTAAATGTCATTCCGGTTCATCTGTTCAGTTGATTTGTCATCACATGTTAAGGTTGAATGAGGCTTTAATGAGGCTTACACAAGTGTATGGATTCCTCAAGAGCCTATGCACATCCCAAATGTTGGGAAAGTTACCACTTTGTTACAATATGTAAATAATAATGTGATGAATTTTATATTAAAACATGTAACGTGCAAAAATATTCATGGAAAATGGAACAAAAAATGGAACATTGCAATGTACAATCTTAACATGAGCAGCAATGACATTAACTCTCATATATGAGCGTAAGCACATGGTTTTGAGGGCTTTAAGATGTGAATCTTAATATAGCCTATAGCCTAGAATGAAATACATGAGGGTCATGGAATCCCCTTGACATTAGAGTAGACCATTTACGCAGCTTCAAAATGACTAACAAATATATTTTCATAATGAGTGAGGCATAAGGTAATACAGTAACGCTTGACATAAAGTTCTTATACTGTACATGTATAGTAACTTTGTGATTATTACAATAACAACATTGTAGTTATATAGGACTTTATAATTGCATAACAACCGAGTTATTACATAAGTGGATTAAGGAACAGTCACTATTCCTATTGTGTACAGAAGTTACCGAAACGCCCCACTCGTTGTTATGTAATTAAAATGCAATTTCCAAAGTATCATGTCACAACATGCTAATAAAACGTTGGTCCAAAAGTATTTACAGTTTTATTACAGACACAATAACAGTTTAATATTTTTTATTTATGATTTTTTTATTTAACCTTTTTTTATTTAACTAGGCAAGTCAGTTGCCTACTAAAAGGCAAAAGGCCTCCTGTGGGGACGGGGCCTGGGATAAAAAAATTATTATTGTTACTGAGAATGCAAACAGTACCAAAATATGGATATTAAGTGTCAAAAAGAAACAAAATATTCCAAAACTGCCTTTTTGAATCAACTACAGCCAAGGTGAAAAATCATGTTAGTTTGCATGTCCGCATGAAGATGTAGTTACTTTCTGAGATCTGTATTCAAATAGTTTTTAAAAAGTAATCATTTTTGGGGATCTGTATTCAAATAGTTTTAAAAAGTAATCATTTTTGGGGATCTGTATTCAAATAGTTTTGAAAAGTAGTTACTTTCTGAGATCTGTATTCAAATAGTTTTGAAAAGTAGTTACTTTCTGAGATCTGTATTCAAATAGTTTTTAAAAAGTAATCATTTTTGGGGATCTGTATAGTTGTAGTCACCTCCAAAGTAGCTATTTGTTCCCCGGGTAGAATAGTTACTTTTCCATAAAGCATAGTTAAACCTATAGTTAACCCAGGTCGGATGTGTGTACTGTATGTCTAAAATTGAGTAAGAGATGGTGAGAGATTCTGAAAAAATTAATGTTTTTTTTTAAACCATTCCATATTGTGTTATATTTTCTCTCTCACCCATCTACACACAATACCCCGTAATACCCTTTGGATGGTGTATCAGTACACCAAGTCACTACAACGATAAAAACGTCCTTCCTTACTCAGTTGCCGGAGAGGAACAAAACCGCTCAGGCATTTCACCATGAGGCCAATGGTGTCTTTAAAACAGTTGCAGAGTTAAATGGCTGTGATAGGAGAAAACTGAGGATGGATCAGCAACATTGTAGTTACTCCACAATACTAACCTAATTGATAGAGGGAAAAGAAGGAAGCCTGGACCGAATACAACTATTTTAAAACATGCATCCTGTTTGCAACAAGGCACTAAAGAAGCTCTGCAAAAAAATGTGTCAAAGCAATTCACTTTTTGTCCTGAATACAAATGTTATGTTTGGGGAAAATCCAATACAACACATTACTGAGTACCACTCTCCATATTTTCAAGCATAGTGGTGGCTGCATCATGTTATGGATATCCTTGTAATTGTTAAGGACTTCGGAGTTTTTCAGGATCAAAAATAAACTGAATGGAGCTAAGCACAGGCAAAATCCCAGACACTGGCAGATTAATTCACCTTTCAGTAGGACAATAACCTAAAAAAGCAAGGCCACTGGAGTTGCTTACCCAGAAGACAGTGAATGTTCCTGAGTGGCCGAGCAACAGTTGTGACTTACATCTGCTTGAAAATATATGTCAGTGGTTGTCTAGCAATAATCAACAACCAATTTGACAGAGCGCGAAGAAATGAGAAAGTAATAATGGGCAAATGTTGCACAATTTAGGTGTGGAAAGCTTGTAGAGACATACCCAGACAGATTCACTGCTGTAATCACTGTTAAAGGTGCTGCTACCAAGTATTCACTCAGGGGTGTGAATAATTATGTAAATAAGATATTTCTGTATTTCATTTTCAATAAATGTTTTTTAAAACATATCTTCACTTTTTCATTATGGGATATTGTGTGTAGATGGGTGAGAAAATAAAAATCTATTTAATCCATTTTGAATTCAGGCTGGAACACAACAAAATCTGGAATAATTCAAGGGGTGCGTATGTGTGTGTGTGTGTGTCAGTGTGTGTGTGTGTGTGTCAGTGTGCGGTCACTGTAAATAAGACCTACTACACTCTAAAAAATGCTGGGTTGTTTGAAAGACCCAACTGCTGAGTTGCAGACATTGGGTCACTTAGTTGGGTTGTTTTCTTAAAATATAGCAAGGTTGAATTGTTCATCCTGGGTCATTGATGAGTAAATGTCATTCCGGTTCATCTGTTCAGTTGATTTGTCATCACATGTTAAGGTTGAATGAGGCTTTAATGAGGCTTACACAAGTGTATGGATTCCTCAAGAGCCTATGCACATCCCAAATGTTGGGAAAGTTACCACTTTGTTACAATATGTAAATAATAATGTGATGAATTTTATATTAAAACATGTAACGTGCAAAAATATTCATGGAAAATGGAACAAAAAATGGAACATTGCAATGTACAATCTTAACATGAGCAGCAATGACATTAACTCTCATATATGAGCGTAAGCACATGGTTTTGAGGGCTTTAAGATGTGAATCTTAATATAGCCTATAGCCTAGAATGAAATACATGAGGGTCATGGAATCCCCTTGACATTAGAGTAGACCATTTACGCAGCTTCAAAATGACTAACAAATATATTTTCATAATGAGTGAGACATAAGGTAATACAGTAACGCTTGACATAAAGTTCTTATACTGTACATGTATAGTAACTTTGTGATTATTACAATAACAACATTGTAGTTATATAGGACTTTATAATTGCATAACAACCGAGTTATTATATAAGTGGATTAAGGAACAGTCACTATTCCTATTGTGTACAGAAGTTACCGAAACGCCCCGCTCGTTGTTATGCAATTAAAATGCAATTTCAAAGTATCATGTCACAACATGCTAATAAAACGTTGGTCCAAAAGTATTTACAGTTTTATTACAGACACAATAACAGTTTAATATTTTTATTTATGATTTTTTTATTTAACCTTTTTTATTTAACTAGGCAAATCAGTTGCCTACCAAAAGGCAAAAGGCCTCCTGGGGGGACGGGGCCTGGGATAAAAAAAATATTATTGTCACTGAGAATGCAAACAGTACCAAAATATGGATATTAAGTGTCAAAAAGAAACTAAATATTCCAGAACTGCCTTTTTGAATCAACTACAGCCAAGGTGAAAAATCATGTTAGTTTGCATGTCCGCATGAAGATGTAGTTACTTTCTGAGATCTGTATTCAAATAGTTTTTAAAAAGTAATCATTTTTGGGGATCTGTATTCAAATAGTTTTAAAAAGTAATCATTTTTGGGGATCTGTATAGTTGTAGTCACCTCCAAAGTAGCTATTTGTTCCCCAGGTAAAATAGTTACTTTTCCATAAAGCATAGTTAAACCTATAGTTAACCCAGGTCGGATGTGTGTACTGTATGTCTAAAATTGAGTAAGAGATGGTGAGAGATTCTGAAAAAATTAATGTTTTTTTTAAACCATTCCATATTGTGTTATATTTTTCTCTCACCCATCTACACACAATACCCCGTAATACCCTTTGGATGGTGTATCAATACACCGAGTCACTACAATGATAAAACGTCCTTCCTTACTCAGTTGCCGGAGAGGAACAAAACCGCTCAGGCATTTCACCATGAGGCCAATGGTGTCTTTAAAACAGTTGCAGAGTTAAATGGCTGTGATAGGAGAAAACTGAGGATGGATCAGCAACATTGTAGTTACTCCACAATACTAACCTAATTGATAGAGGGAAAAGAAGGAGGCCTGTACCGAATACAACTATTTTAAAACATGCATCCTGTTTGCAACAAGGCACTAAAGAAGCTCTGCAAAAAAAAAATGTGTCAAAGCAATTCACTTTTTGTCCTGAATACAAATGTTATGTTTGGGGAAAATCCAATACAACACATTACTGAGTACCACTCTCCATATTTTCAAGCATAGTGGTGGCTGCATCGTGTTATGGATATGCTTGTAATTGTTAAGGACTTGGGAGTTTTTCAGGATCAAAAAGAAACTGAATGGAGCTAAGCACAGGCAAAATCCCAGACACTGTGTCACGCCCTGGTCTAAGTATTTTGTGTTTTCTTCATGTATTGGGTCAGGCCAGGGTGTGGCATAGAGTTTTTGTATTGTGGTGTGTTTTGTCTTGGGATTTTGGTATGTGTGTATAGTGGGATTGTAGCTTAGTGGGGTGTTCTAGGAGAGTCTATGGCTGTCTGAAGTGGTTCTCAATCAGAGGCAGGTGTTTACCGTTGTCTCTGATTGGGAACCATATTTAGGCAGCCATATTCTTTAGTTGTATTGTGGGTGATTGTCCTGTGTGTCTTGATGTCCTGGTTAGAGGTTAGTAGACACTTGTATAGGCTGTTTTCGGTTTTCGTTATGTAGTGTTAGTGTTTTGTTGTGTGTTACGTTTTTTTATTAAAGATGAATCGCAATAGACACGCTGCAGTTTGGTCCGACTCTCCTTCACCATTAGAAAGCCGTTACACACTGGCAGATTAATTCACCTTTCAGTAGGACAATAACCTAAAAAAGCAAGGCCACTGGAGTTGCTTACCCAGAAGACAGTGAATGTTCCTGAGTGGCCGAGCAACAGTTGTGACTTACATCTGCTTGAAAATATATGTCAGTGGTTGTCTAGCAATAATCAACAACCAATTTGACAGAGCGCGAAGAAATGAGAAAGTAATAATGGGCAAATGTTGCACAATTTAGGTGTGGAAAGCTTGTAGAGACATCCCCAGACAGATTCACTGTTAAAGGTGCTGCTACCAAGTATTCACTCAGGGGTGTGAATAATTATGTAAATAAGATATTTCTGTATTTCATTTTCAATAAATGTTTTTTAAAACATGTCTTCACTTTTTCATTATGGGATATTGTGTGTAGATGGGTGAGAAAATAAAAATCTATTTAATCCATTTTGAATTCAGGCTGGAACACAACAAAATCTGGAATAATTCAAGGGGTGCGTATGTGTGTGTGTGTGTGAGTGTGTCAGTGTGTGTGTGTGTCAGTGTGCGGTCACTGTAAATAAGACCTACTACACTCTAAAAAATGCTGGGTTGTTTGAAAGACCCAACTGCTGAGTTGCAGACATTGGGTCACTTAGTTGGGTTGTTTTCTTAAAATATAGCAAGGTTGAGTTGTTCATCCTGGGTCATTGATGAGTAAATGTCATTCCGGTTCATCTGTTCAGTTGATTTGTCATCACATGTTAAGGTTGAATGAGGCTTTAATGAGGCTTACACAAGTGTATGGATTCCTCAAGAGCCTATGCATATCCCACTTTGTTACAATATGTAAATAATAATGTTATGAATTTTATATTAAAACATGTAACGTGCAAAAATATTCATGGAAAATGGAACATTGCAATGTACAATCTTAACATGAGCAGCAATGACATTAACTCTCACGAGTGGCCAAAAATAACTATCTGAAAGCCACAGTCCTAATAAACCAAGCATCTTGAAAATAACCTGTGGATTGTATTTAATAATACCCAGCTGCTGGATCAACCCAGTATGAAAGTGAATAAAGGCCCAATTGATGGTTAAATTAACCCATGTTTGGTTAATCCAAACAACCCAACTGGCTGTGTCAAAATAACTCAGCGTGTGATCTGTCTAATATTTACCCAGCGCTGGGTTACCTAATAACCCACATTGTTTTTAACTGAGCATTTTTTTTAAGTGTAGGTGATACTTCTCGTCTGTCCCTCTCAACAGAGAGCAGGCATGCCAAATGGCACCCTATTCCCTATATAGTGCACTACTTTTGACCAGGGCACATAAGGAATAGGGTGCCATTTTGGGACACAACCTCGCTGAAGGCTATTTTAAGAAATCATTCGTCCAGGTTATGCAACTTGTTCTTTGTTCTGAGTGCTTAGAGCTCTAGTGATGAAAGGATTAAATGTGATTCGGATGTTTCAGTTTGTTCCAACACTGTATGCGAGGATGAGGAGCTAAACCTGCTTTGCTTGTTTAAATTAGCATGACATGTTTAGTTTATTAGGATCCCCATTAGCTACCGCACATGCAGCAGATACACTTCCGGGGGTCCACATAAAATGTACAAATACATGACAAAGTACAGAACTGTAATAGACAAGAACTACATAAGATATTACATTCAATTCAAAATAAAAATGTTAATAAGAGATATGTAGCAAAGACACCAAGAGACAACAAAAATATTATTTACACACAATTCATATACATCTTCATATTCTTATGTACAGTACAGTTAAAGTAGATCTTTAGAAAGAGGAGAGGCGTTGGTGATACAATAGTTTCTTATCTGTTTTTTTAAAGCTTATTTTGTTGCCTGAGTAACCTCTGGTGGCAGAGCATTCCAAATCTGTTTTTTTTATTGGTTACCGTGAAGAAACACACAGTGGTATGGCTGGTGGGGTATGTATGTCTGTTTGAAGTGTGTGCAAATAGATTAGACAAGTGGTTAGGCATTTTCAACAGACAAATGTTTCTTAAAAAGACTAGAAGAGAAGTAGTCCATTTCTCCTCAACCCTCAGCCATGAAAGACTATGATGCATGTTGTTGATGCCAGTTCTGTGTGTGCAGTTAAGGGCAAGGCGTGCTGCTTGGTTTTGAGCGAGTTGCAGCTTAGCTAGGTATGTATTTTCTGCACCTGAACACATTACTGGACAGGTATCAAGATCAAAGACTGAACAACTAATACAGTTGATCTTTGTGTCAAAAACAAATAACCTTTTTTCAGACATACCTCTCCCCATCTTCACAACAACTTTGTCAGTACGACTGGACCATGATAACTGACCATCCAATGTTCCTCCCAGGACCTCAGCTTATTCAACTTGTTTTGTCAATAACAAATTATGATCAATAACATCGAAAGGCTGCACTGAAATCGAAATCCTTTTCTATTTTTAGGCTGTGGAATTACTTTAGCGTCCTTCCACGCCTGTGGACACACAGGCTTTGGTTCAAGACATGGCAAATGCGGGTGGCAATACCGTTTCCCATCTAGGTTGTCTATACCTGGTGGCTTATCATTATTGATGGATAACAACTGTGTTTCCACCTCTTCCACACAAACTTTCATTATTAGATCTTGCCCACTTTACCGGGTGAAATAGTCATAGGAATTATTGTCTATATCAAAAGGTTTCGGTATGAATGACTCATCAATGACTCATCAATTTTAAACGACGGAGATGAATTGGGTTTTCATCCCATAATATCATTTAAGGTGTTCCAAAGTTTTTTTATATGTCATTTATCTTGTTTTTGTAATATCATTTCAGTTTAGTCACATTTCTCAATTAATACAAATCAGACCAACATACATTTTTTAACATCTTCAACAAATGAGTCCTGGTATACTGTCACGTCTACTCCCCCTCTCCGGCGCTCAACATCGACCATCATTACGCACACCTAGCACCATCATTACGCGCACCTGCACCTCATGAGACTCACCTGAACTCCATCACTTCACTGATTACCTCCCCTATGTCTGTCACTATGTTCATTCCCCAGGCAGTATTGGTTATGTGTTTCCTGTCCAAACACTACTCTTGATTTGTATCGTTCCATGTTTCTTGTATTATTAACACTCATCCCCTGCACCTGCTTCTTGACTCCCAGCGACTCCGTTATAGAATACTGCCTCACCAAATGGAAGGACATCTCACAGATGGTCAACGAACAGGGATACCTACTTCGTCAGCACCATTACCAGCTGGCGCAACTGGGGACGGCTATGGAGGAGGTCCTTCGCATTCTTCAACGTCTCGAACATACAGAGGATAGCAGAGGATACTCTACCACCATTCGAACCAGCGAGCTAGCACACCAGTCCATTCCGCCGTCTGCCCATGTCAGTGATGTCTGTTTGTCCCTACCAGACAAATATGACGGAACTCCATCTAAATGCCGTGGCTTCCTACTCTAGTGCTCCCTCAAATTTGCGCACCAGATGGGAGCAGCCGAGAAGAGATCAACATCCGACGAGCTTCTCCTTCACGTCTCTATGGATTAAAATGACATTCCGGTTAAATTTTCCACTATACAGGATAATATATTCATAGAGATTAAAAATCAAATTGGGACAGCAGGGAAACATTCAAACAAAACAGCAATAATTTTTTTCCAGGCCTAACAGTCCATTAAGTGACCAATACCAAGAGGTCCAAGGTTGCCACGGTTATTTCTCTGCTGACTAGGCGGGCGTTGGAGTGGGCTACGGCTGTCTGGGAAAGAGGAGAGGAGGAGCTGGCTTCGGATGAGGGGTTCATGGCTCTGTTCAGAGGTATCTTCGATCATCCACTGGAGGGCAGAGAGGGCGGTGAGCACCTATTCCAACTGTGGCAGGATGACCAGACCGCTGCCAAGTACGCGCTCACCTTCCAGACAGTAGCAGCATCCAGGGGATGGAATGAGCCGGCGCTCCGTACACTATGCTTAAGATTTTCTTTCTTCAATAATTTTCAACATTCATAAGAAATTACTAGAATCTGTAACGCTCATCCTCTTCTTCTGATGAGGAGGAGTAGGAGAGATCGGACCAATGGGCAGCGTGGTAAGTGTCCATTTTAGTTTATTAAACTGAACACTACAAAATACAAAATAACAAAGTGAAAGAATGAAACAAACGAAACAGTCCCGTATGGTGCAAACAGGCTACCTAAGTATGGTTCTCAATCAGGGACAACGATTGACAGCTGCCTCTGATTGAGAATCATACCAGGCCAAACACAGAAATCCCAAATCATAGAAAAAGGAACATAGACAACCCACCTAACTCACACCCTGACCATACTAAACAAAGATATACCAAAATAACTAAGGTCAGAATGTGACAGTATCCCCCCCCCAAAGGTGCAGACTCCGGCCGCAAAACCTGAACCTATAGGGTAGAGTCTGGGTGGGTGTCTGTCTGCGGTGGCAGCTCTGGCGCGGGACGTGGACCCCACTCCACCATAGTCTTTCTCCGCCTCCTTAACCACCTCCGTGGCCTCTTTAAAGCGGCTACCCTCGCCGCCGACCTCGGACTGGGGACCCTAGCAATGGGTCCCAAATGGACAGGAGATTCCGGCAGCACCGGACGAATGGGAGATTCCGGCAGCACCGGACAGGCGGGAGACTCCAGCAGCTCCGGAGTGACGGGCGATTCTGGCAGCTCTTGGCTGACGGACGGCTCTGGCAGCTCCTGACTGACGGACGGCTCTGGCAGCTCAGGAGAGACGGGCGACTCTGGCAGCTCAGGACAGAAGGGCGACTCTGGCAGCTCAGGACAGACGGGCGACTCTGGCAGCTCAGGACAGACGGGCAACTCTGGCAGCTTTTTAAATTTATTTTACCTTTATTTTACTAGGCAAGTCAGTTAAGAACAAATTCTTATTTTCAATGACGGCCTAGGAACAGTGGGTTAACTGCCTGTTCAAGGGCAGAACGACAGATTTTGTACCTTGTCAGCTGGGGGATTTGAACTTGCAACCTTTCGGTTACTAGTCCAATCTAACCACTAGGCTACACTGCCGCCCCAGGAGCTCAGGAAAAACGGGCGACTCTGGCAGCTCAGGACAGAAGGGCGACTCTGGCAGCTCAGGACAGACGGGAGACTCTGGCAGCTCAGGACAGACGGGAGACTCTGACAGTGCTGGGCAGGAGGAAGACTCTGGCAGCACTGGACAGGCGGGAGCACCTGTAGGGAGGAGACGGAGAAACAGCTTGGTGCGGGGGGCTGCCACCAGAGGGCTGGTGCGTGGAGGTGGCACCGGATAGACCGGACCGTGAATGCGCACTGGAGGTCTCGAGCACCGAGCCTGCCCAACCCTACCTGGCTGAATGCTCCCCGTAGCCAGGCCAGTGTGGCGAGGTGGAATAGCCCACACTGCGCTGTGCTGGCGAGGTGGAATAGCCCGCACTGGGCTGTGCTGGCGAACTGGGGACACCATGCGTAGGGCTGGTGCCATGTACCCCGGCCCGAGGAGACGCACTGGAGACCAGATGCGCTGAGCCAGCTTCATGGCACCTGGCTCGATGCCCACTCTAGCCCGGCCGATACGAGGCGCTGCTATGCACCGCACCGGGCTATACCTGCGCACCGGGGACACCGTGCGCCTCGCGGCATAACACGGTGCCTGCCCGGTCCCTCTCTCTCCACGGTAAGCACGGGGAGTTGGTGCAGGTCTCCTACCTGACTTCGCCACACTCCCCGTGTCCCCCCCCCAATAATTTTTTGGGGCTGCCTCGGGCTTCCAACCGCGCTGCCGTGCTGCCTCCTCATGCCTCCAGCTCTGCCTTGGGGCGGCGATACTCTCCAGCCTGTGCCCATGGGCCCTTGCCGTCCAGAATCTCCTCCCATGTCCAGGAGATCGCTGCTGCTGCCCGTTACCATGCTGTTTGGTCCTTTGGTGGTGGGTGAGTCTGTAACGCTCGTCCTCTTCTTCTGACGCGGAGGAGTAGGAGAGATCGGACCAATGTGCAGCGTGGTAAGTGTCCATTTTAGTTTATTAAACTGAACACTACAAAATACAAAATAACAAAGTGAAAGAACGAAACAAACGAAACAGTCCCATATGGTACAAACACAGACACAGGAAAATAATCACCCACAACTCAAAAGTGAAACCAGGATACCTAAGTATGGTTCTCAATCAGGGACAACGATTGACAGCTTCCTCTGATTGAGAACCATACCAGGCCAAACACAGAAATCACAAATCATAGAAAAAGGAACATAGACAACCCACCCAACTCACACCCTGACCATACTAAACAAAGACATAACAAAAGAACAAAGGTCAGAACGTGACAGAATCTCCTTTTGTTGCTCCAAAATCAGGTACGACAGTCAGTAATTGATCAATACAGTATATTTCCTGATTTTAATGCACTTACAGTAACGTGCTCTGGATGAGAGTGTCTGCCAATGATAACATTGTACATTGTTTCTCTTTTGAATAATAGCATCCTTTGATAAAACCTGATAACACTTGATCAGGTTTTTTTGTTGTCGAAATGCCATGATTGATTAAATGCATCTGACGGGAACAGTCTTTGCTTTGAGTAGCACATGACTTTGATAAGTGGTTGAAATGAATGGCAACAAGTGATTAGTGATTTAGAAATACGATGCTTTGGGAAACGGGTGATTAGCACTTAATCAAAGATCAATCAATTGATAAAAAGTATTTATAAAGGCATTTTCACATCAGCAGTTGTCACAAAGTGTTTTTCAATAATCCCATGTTTGGGTTCTGTTTACAAGTTTACAAGTGTACTTTGCTGATCTAATCTAGTAGTCTTAAGTATCATATGTTTGTGTACTAATGTACCCTAGTGTAGACTAAAGAGTAGTCAAAGTGTTTTCCTGTTTTGATCATTGAGACAGAGCAGTGAATAGGTTAAGAAGGATCTTTCTGTTTGCACAGTTGGTTGTTGGCTCACATAACAGACCTGAGGTAGAGACAGGCTCCTACAGTATGTGTGTGTGTGTGTGTGTGTGTGTGTGTGTGTGTGTGTGTGTGTGTGTGTGTGTGTGTGTGTGTGTGTGTTGTGTGTGAGTGTGTGCGTACAGGTGTGTGTGTGTGTTTGTGTGTGTTGTACGTGAGTGTGTGCGCACAGGTGTGTGTGTGTTTGTGTGTGTTGTGTGTGAGTGTGTGCGCACAGGTGTGTGTGTGTTTGTGTGTGTTGTACGTGAGTGTGTGCGCACATGTGTGTGTGTGTGTGTGTGTGTGTACGGCTTGATGATCTTTCCACTGGACCATTAGGGCAACGAGATAAGGAAAGACAATGCCTGCTAACACACAGGAGACGGAGGTGAGAGAGAGAGGGAGAGACAGAGGGTCGAAATAATTGGCAGATGAGAAATGCATAGAGAGAAGAATGATAGGCGGGAAGGGGGATCCGTGCAAAAAGGAAAAATGAAAACCACAAAATATCTAAGACAAAAAGATTACAGGGAGGGAGCTAGAGGTGAAGAAAGAGTGTAGAAGGAGAACCATAAAGAAGTGTAGAGGGAAAGAAATGAGGCTAGAAGCAAAAAGGAGCATAGAAGAAGAAAAGGCAGAATAAGAAGAAGAAGAGGAAGCAGAAGGGAATGTAAAATAAGAAGAAGAAGAAGAAGAAGAAGAGGAAGCAGAAAGGAATGTAAAATATTAATAATAATAAGAAGAAGCAGATGAAGCAGAAAGGAATGTAAAATAAGAAGAAGAAGAAGAAGAGGAAGCAGAAAGGAATGTAAAATAATAATAATAATAAGAAGAAGAAGCAGATGAAGCAGAAAAATAATAATGTAGAGTAAGAATAAAGGAGAACTGTAAAACAAATCTAAATATTATATAAATATATAAATATTATTAAGTAACTGGCTCCACGGGCTTTTAATACTCAACTTTTCTGTCAAAGTGTTACCTGAACTTAATGTTTTTAGCTTAACTTAGCTCTAACATGAGAAAACACTTGAATTCTGTCAGCCTAAAAGGATGTGTTAGCTCAAATTGTGTCATATGTTAATTCAACTAGAAATTATTATTTGGGCATCTTATCTATAAAAAAAAGGCTGTGGAACTAGTTACACACAGTGCTTTAACATATTTTTTCCCCGACTTACATATTTGACAAACTTTGACATACACGTTACATTGTGCATATTCATTTATACACTCTTAGAAAAAAAGAGCTATCTAGAACCAAAAAGGATTCTTAGGCCGACCCCATTGTCACGTCCTGACCTTAGTTCCTTTTTTATGTCTCTATTTTGGTTTGGGTCTGTCAATCGTTGTCTCTGATTAAGAACCATACTTAGGTAGCCTGTTCCCACCTGTATTTGTGGTTAGTTGTTTTCTGTTTTGTGTATTGCACCTTGCAGAACTGTTTGTTCATATTTATTAAACGCAATTACTTACCACGCTGCACCTTGGTCCTCTTCTCCTTCTCCTCTTCTCCTTCTCCCGACGACATTCGTTACACCCATAGAATAACCATTTGACAAATCCCTTTTGGTTCCAGGTTCCCTTCTACCTGGAACCAAAAATGGTTCTCCTATGCAGACAGCCTCAGAACCTTTTTTTCTAAGAGCGTACAGTAATTATTATTCAACATGTCCTTACCTGGGATATGAACTCTTGGATCACAGCATGCCAATCTTTCTGCTTTGCCACCAATAACTGATTTCACCTGTTTTGATGCACTTTGCAATTCAAAGTAAATCTCAGCTCTATTAAAAGTACACTCAAGAAAAACTATTTAATTGATCATAGTGATTAAGGAGTAACATTAAAACAGAGAAATTTGCCCCACCAACATTAGACAACTATACAGAAAAACCTCAAATTGACTAAATAAGTAAATCAAATAAATGATGAAAGAATAGTCAAATGAAATTTTAATTGACACAGACATGGTGGCATAGCAGGAAGATTGGAATTCTGTGAATTAAGAGGTTGTGAGTTCAAGTCCCAGGTGAGGACATGTTTGAGTAATAATGACAGTCTAAATGAACATGCACAAAGTAAGCATGTGTGTCAAATATGTAAGTTGAAAACACTATGTTAAAACCTCTTGGCGCACAGATCCCTTTAGCGGGATCATTTTCGTCAACATCCGGTGAATTGCAGAACGCTAAATTCAAATTAAATCACTAAAAATATTTAATTTTCATGAAGTCATAAGTGCAATATACCAAAACACAGCTTAGCTTGTTGTTAATCCACCTGGCGTGTCAGATTTCAAAAAGGCTTTACGGTGAAAGCAAACCATGCGATTATGTGAGGACAGCTCTCAGCAGACAAAACATTACAAACAGCTAGCAGCAAAGTAGATTGGTCATGAAAGTCAGAAAAGCAATAAAATTAATCGCTTACCTTTGATGATCTTCGGATGTTTGCACTCACAAGACTCCAGTTACACAATAAATGTTTGTTTTGTTCAATAAAGATTCTCTTCATATCCAAAAATCTCCAATTGGTTGGTGGGTTTTGTTTAGTAATCCAAAGGCTCGTGCGGTCACGACGGGCAGATGAAATATATATCCGTATCCGTAAAGTTCGTAGAAACATGTCAAACGTTTTTTATAATCAATCCTCAGGTTGTTTTTACAATGAATAATTGATTATATTTCAACCGGACGGTAGCCTTTTCAATAGAAGAGAGAAAGAAAAGGTCTCGCTCCAGTGGCACACGCATGCACAAATCTGAGGACATCTGGCTATCCACTGACACGATGTGATCATTCTCACTCAGAATAAAAGCCTGAAACTATGTCTAAAGACTGTTCACACCATGTGGAAGCCACAGGGAAAGGAATCTGGTTGATATCCCTTTAAATGGAGGATAGGCTTGCAATGGAAAAGAGAGGTTTCAGAAAAACAGCACTTCCTGGATGGATTTTCCTCACACTCACAGACAATATTTTGACAGTTTTGGAAATTTTAGAGTGTTTTCTATCCTAATCTGCCAATTATATGCATATTCTAGCTTCTGGTTCTGAGAAATGGGCAGTTTACTTTGGGCACATTTTTCATCCAAACATCAAAATACTGCCCCCTAGCCTCAAGAGGTTTTGAAAGCACTGTGTGTTAAACTGACTGCATTCTTGCCAAAGTTTTCTCAAGTTGGAGCTATGTTTGGAGCCACATTTGTTTGTGGTTCAGTTAACACTTGGACTGAAAAGTTGAATAAAAATAAGGCTGTGGAACCACTTAATAATTAGTTGAAACATCTACATTTGTGTGGCTGTGCTTCTCTTTTTACTGTGAGCGGCAGTGCTGTGCTCTGTGTCCTGAGTGTGAACTCCAAAGGCCTGTCCTGACTCAGCGGTTCCTCTGCTTTTATCACAGTGATAACATAAAACAGTATGCTTCGCACACACGCGCGCACACACACGCACGCGCGCGCACACACACACACACACACACACACACACACACACACACACACACACACACACACACACACACACACACACACACACACACACACACACACACACACACACACACACACACACACACACGCCTCTATGGGTGATGAAACACCAGGTAAAAGGCGGGGATATTCTCCAGATATGGAGGGTTAATGTGTAACCGTGGCTTTTCAGTTTGTTTGCTGCTCAGTGGCTGGAAAATTGGAACAATAACATGCAAACACAAAGGTAATGGCTGTGGTGCCACTGAGACCCGAGAGAATGCCAAGTAGTCAACCGAACCTCACCTAACAGGCCATTAGATTAGTTAGTTCTACAACAATCACAACCGTACCTACCAGACCCAGCCGTAAAGCTCCAATGGCTGTATATCAGGGTTATATTTGTGGAAAAGGAGCAAGACGATTTTGTCCATCTCATCTCATCGCATTTGAAGCCATTCCCTGTACCTACCTACAATAAAAAGGAAATAAGAAAAGAAAGCTGTTTATTGTTAAGACAAGTGTGTTTTACTACTTGCAGTAACATCCACCATCCATTATGATTGGAATGTGCATCATCTGGTCAATCTGTGGGCTGATTGAGGTGATAAAATGGATGGGCCCATTGTAAAAGTGAATGATAGTTGTTCCACTTGGTATTTCCACCTGGAACTGCTATGATGCAATAGGCAGAGTGCTGGGGCTGGGGTGAGGAGGAGGAATGGGTGGGTGGGAGAGTCACACTCACTGTGTATAGCATAAGTACTGCTGTGGAAGTAATCATCACATGGGCCAGGAGTGTTTCCTCATCATGTGACCTAGCAGGGAAAATCTCCTGGCCCTTGTTATCACACACAGTTACACTATATATACAAAAGTATGTGGACACCACTTCAAATGAGTTGATTCGGCTATTTCAGCCACAATCGTTGCTGACAGGTGTATAAATTCAGGCACACAGTCATGCAATCTCGATAGACAAACATTTGCAGTAGAATGCTGCATCGTCATAGGATGCCACCTTTTTAACAAGTCAGTTTGTCTAATTTCTGTCCCAGTCAACTGTAAGAGCTGATATTGTGAAGTGGAAATGTTTAGAACCAGCAACGGCTCAGCCGCGAAGTGGTAGGCCACGCAAGCTCACAGAATGGGACCGCAGAGTCCAAAAATCATCTGTCCTTGGTTGCAACACTCAATACCGAGTTCTAAACTGCCCCTGGAAGCAACGTCAGCACAACAACTGTTGTCGGGAGCTTCATGAAATGGGTTTCCATGGCCGAGCAGCTACACACAAGCCTAAGATCACCACGCACAATGCCAAGTGTCGGCTGTACTGGTGTAAAGCCCCAGAGCATTGGACTCGCATTGGAAAATCGTTCTCTGGAGTGATAAATCACGCTTTAAGATCTGGCAGTCAATGCATAGTGTCAACTGTAAAGTTTGGTGGAGGAGGAATAATGGTCTGGGGCTGTTTTTCATGGTTCAGGCTCCTTAGTTCCAGTGAAGGTAAATCTTAACACTACAGAATACAATGACATTCTAGACCATTCAGTGCTTCCAACATTGTGGCAACAGTTTGGGGAAGGCCCTATCCTGTTTCAGCATGACAACGCCCCCGTACACAAAGCGAGGGCCATACAGAAATGGTTTATCAAGATCAAACTTGACTGGCCTGCACAGAGCCCTGACCTCAACCCCATAGAACGCCAACTGCGAGCCAGGCCTAATTGCACAACATCAGTGCCAGACCTCATTTATGCTCTTGTGGCTGAATGGAAGCAAGTCCCCGCAGCAATGTTCCAACATCTATTGGAAAGACTTCCCAGAAGAGTGGAGGCTGTTAAAGCAGCAAAGGGCGGACCAACTCCATATTAATGCCCATGATTTTGGAATGAGATGTTCGACGAGCAAGTGTCCACATACTTTTGGTCTTGTAGTGTATGTTCTCAGCATTTTCTGTGATTTAAATGAAAATCAAACCATCAGGGCCCGTGTTCATAAAGTGTCTCAGAGTAAGGGTGCTGATCTCAGATCAGGTCCTTTTCTGCCCATGATATGTTGTTCGTTATGATCTGAAGGCAACACTGTGTCTGGAACAGCACTCATACTTTGAGACTCTGTATGAATATGGGCCCTGAAGAAGTCAAGTGATGACTCAGTATAAATAAAATACAGCTGCTTCCATGGAAGGGCGGGTGTGTTCCCAGAACCCTGTCTACCTTTTAAGACACGGGGGGGGGGGTTACAGCACGTGGGCTATCCACAGTATGACTAGTGACAAATAATGATTAATCACCTGGTGGTATAAATATTTTACTTGCCGAAACACAAGAGGGATCTACCACGGCCACACGGAGTTCCAATCAAATCAAATCAAACTTTATTTGTCACATGCGCCGAATACAAGTGTAGCCATTACCGTGAATTGCTCACTCTCAAGCCCTTAACCAATAGTGCAGTTCAAGAAGAGTTAAGAAAATATTGACCAAATAAATTAAAGTAAAAAATAATTAAAAGTAACATAATAACGAGGCTATATACAGGGGGTACTGGTACCGAGTCAGTGTGGAGGCTATATACAGGGGGTACCGGTACCAAGTCAATGTGGAGGCTATATACAGGGGGTACCGGTACCGAGTCAGTGTGGAGGCTATATACAGGGGGTACCGGTACCAAGTCAATGTGGAGGCTATATACAGGGGGTACCGGTACCGAGTCAGTGTGCGGGGTACAGGTTAGAGGTCATTTGTACATGTAGGTAGGGGTGAAGGGACTATGCATAGATAATAAACAGTGAGTAGCAGCAGTGTACAAAACAAATGGGGGGGGGGGGCATTTGATGAATTATTCAGCAGTCTTATGGCTTGGGGGTAGAAGCTGTTAAGGAGCCTTTTGGTCCTAGACTTGGCCCTCCGGTACCGATTGCTGTGCGGTAGCAGAGAGAACAGCCTATGACTTGGGTGACTAGAGTCTCTGGCAATTTTATGGGATTTTCTCTGAAACCGCCTATTATAAAGGTCCTGGATTGCAGGATGCTTGGCCCCTTGATGTACTGGGCCGTACGCACTACTCTCTATAGCGCCTTACGGTCAGATGCCGAGCAGTTGCCATACCAGGCGGTGACGCAACTGGTCAGGATGCTCTCGATGGTAAAGCTGTAGAACTTATTGAGGATTTGGGGACCCATGCCAAATATTTTCAGTCTCCTGCCCTCTTTTCAGTCTCATTCCCTCTTCACGACTGTCTTGGTGTGTCTGTACCATGATAGATTGTGGGTGATGTGGACACCAAGGAACTTGAAACTCTCGACCCGATCCACTACAGCCCCGTTGATGTTAATGGGGGCCTGTTCGGCCCTCCTTTTCCTGTAGTCCACGATCAGCTCCTTTGTCCTCCTCACATTGAGGGAGAGGTTGTTGTCCTGGCACCACACTGCCAGGGCTCTGACCTCCTCCCTACAGGCTGTCTCATCGTTGTCGGTGATCAGGACTACCACCGTTGTGTCGTCAGAGATAGATAGAGAGAGAGAGAGAGAGAGAGAGAGTTGTTCCTGGACCATGTGTTCCTCAGCGTCTTGGTAAACACATGGCTCGAATTACGCTTCTACACTCCACACCTCTTACACTCCCTGTCTCCTTTATAGGCCTCTTACACTCTCTCTCTCCTTCCTCCATGAAGGAGAGAGGGAGTGTAAGAGGCGTGTAGTGGAGGAGTGGAGGAGCGTAATTCGAGCCATGTGTTTACCATGCTGCTAAGGCACGCCAAGGTCCAGGAACAATATGTTCAAATCCTTCCTCAAACAAACTTATGAATCACATCGCCATCTTCCACTATTTGTTCATCTGCTCTGTTTTCGTTGAAAAAAAGGTTCCAAAAGGGTTCTTCGGCTGTCCCAGTAGGAGAACCCTTTTTGGTTCCAGGTAGAACCTTCTGTGGAGGGGTCTACATGGAACTCAAAAGGATTTTTACCTGGAACCAAAAAGGGTTCTTCTTGCTATGGGGATATCCGAAGAACCCTTTTAGGTTCTAGATAGCACTTTTTTTCTAAGAGTGTACTGCATCTCAGTTTGTTTTGGTGAGAGGTTGATTAAGTGAGTGAGGGGTGAGGTGTGTGTATAGTTAGTACTGTGCCTCTGCACGAAGTGAAAATGTGTTCGTCTGCCAATGCTTTTGTTTGTTTGTACGTCAGGCACCATTAGAACCTGTGTGTGTGTGTGTGTGTGTGTGTGTGTGTGTGTGTGTGTGTGTGTGTGTGTGTGTGTGTGTGTGTGTGTGTGTGTGTGTGTGTGTGTGTGTGTGTGTGTGTGTGTGTATTTCTGGTTAGTGGGTGGTACCATTGGCAGTGTTTGCACATGTTTATATCTTGACACAGGGTTATTTTAATAGTATTTCACTTTTCATCTAGCTTAATTTTGGCTAGATAAAAGCCATAACACTGATCAAGCAACGTTGAAACTGCATTTCATACTGGTCAAATTAAGATCCTACACCTGTACAGTACATATTATCCAACCCACAACTGTTTTGTTTTTAAGCACCATGCCTCCAACCAACTGAGCCAGCTGAACTCTGAGCATATGACAAAAGGCAGTGTAGG
Source organism: Oncorhynchus nerka (assembly GCF_034236695.1). Taxonomy (NCBI): domain Eukaryota; kingdom Metazoa; phylum Chordata; class Actinopteri; order Salmoniformes; family Salmonidae; genus Oncorhynchus; species Oncorhynchus nerka. The sequence goes on along the minus strand of NC_088403.1, from coordinate 46,539,792 downwards.
TCTGATGCTTTTTGTCAAGCAACTAACTATAGCGGATTGAACTAAACCCACCTGTTTCTCTTTCACCTATGGAGAGGTATAATGCACCTCATACAGTACCAGGCTGAGTATGTCTGTGTGTTGCTGTGTGTGTGTGTCTCATATTCACCCCAGATGCCCCGCCGCCTCTCCACCCCCTCCTCTGCATGTATGGGTTGATAGGAGTGTTTTCATGGAGGTCTGGCTCAATCCAGTTCCCACTTCCTTCTGCCAGGGCCCCTTCGTCTCTTCGCCCGCCCCCCTCTCACACTCGCTATTTCTCCTTTGTAACTCCCTCTCTCTTCCTCAACCTTCGCTCTCATCCTTCCCATGTCTCTGTCCTCTTTCTCTTCCTTGACATTTCTCTCGCGCATTCTCTTCCTTCACTTCTCTCTCTCTCTCTCTCTCTCTCTCTCTCTCCCTCCTGACACCATGTGACTTTAGCACTTGCGTGAGGATTTCTTTAGTCAGCAAACTGACAAATTGCTCTACATGAGCGAGAAAGAGCGGAAATTGGAGAGTTAAACTGTAGAATGTGGTGAAGTGTGTGTGTGCGTGTGTGTGTGTGAGTGCGTGTGTGTGTGTGTGTGTGTGTGTGCGTGTGTGTGTGCGTGTGTGTGTGTGCGTGTGTGTGTGTGTGTGTGTGCGTGTGTGCGTGTGTGTGTGTGTGTGCGTGCGTGCGTGCGTGTGTGCGTGTGTGTGTGTGTGTGTGTGTGTGTGTGTGTGTGTGTGTGTGTGCGTGCGTGCATGTGTGTGTGTGTGTGTGTGTGTGTGTAGGCTACCTATAATGCAGTGGAAGCTGCTGAGGGGAGGATGTATCATAATAATGGCTGGAACTGAGTAAATGGAATTGATGAAGTGTGTGTGTAATGTATCTGATGCCGTTCCACTGGTTCCGCTCGAGCCGTTACAGCCACGAGCCCATCCTCCTCAATTAAGGTGCCACCAACCTTCTGTGCTATAATGTCAGGTGAATGTGAATGTTTTGATGTTTCACAATGAACGAGTGTGTACATGTGTACGTGTCTGTGTAGTGGCACTGTAGAGATGTCATTTATCTGTGAAATGTTACACTATGCATTTGTGTGGACGTTTCCCACGATACAGCTCTCCATGCGTTCACCTGTGGGTTATTGAATGAGTGTGTGTGTGTGTGTGTGTGTGTGTGTTTGCACATGTGCTGCTTGTATGCATGGATGAAAGCAGTCTAGAAACGACGTATATGGAAATGACATCATGTTACAGACAACTTGCTCATGGTGCGGCTGGCCTCATGAAATATGCATTACGTGTGACTCACTGGAGGCTGGTGGGAGGAGCTATAGGAGGAAGGGCTCATTGTAATTAATGTAACGGCGTCAAACATGTGGTTTCCATATTTCTATTATATTTTATTATTATTATATTTGAATCAAAGCAAGTTGAGGAAGAAACAAGGAGAAGTCAGTTCTGTAGGCCTCCTGTTTTTGTTATTTGTTATTTATTTACCTAAGCAAGTCAGTTAATTAAGAACAAATTCTTATTTTCAATGACGGCCTGGGAACAGAAGGTTAACTGCCTTGTTCAGGGGCAGAATGACAGATTTTTAGCTCAGGGATTTGATCTTCCTACCTTTCGGTTCCTAGGCCAACAATTTAACCACTAGGCTACCTGCCACCCCATCTTTAATCTTTAAGATTAGCAATAGCATAGCAATCATTACGAAAGTGAAACGGTAAATTCTAATCAAAGCCTCAGTCAGGTGAACAGAACGTGATGTCGTGTGCTTATCCAGCAGCTGAATAGAGAGTGTGTGTGTATGTGATTCAGTAAGCAGAGTTAAAGGTGAAATCGCTCTCTGGCATCATTCCCTTCACTGCATCTTACTCATCTAATCTTACTTCCCTTGACACACACACACACATGAGCACACACACACAAACATAGAAATTCCTGTGATTCATAAGAAACTTGGCCTAGCGTCGTCAATTGGCCTAGCGTCGTCCGGATTGGGGAGGGGTTGGCCGGTAGGGATATCCTTGTCTCATCGTGTGTTTCCTCTGACACATTGGTGCGGCTGGCGTCCGGGTTGGATGCGCGCTGTGTTAAGAAGCAGTGCGGATTGGTTGGGTTGTGTATCGGAGGACGCATGACTTTCAACCTTCGTCTCTCCCGAGCCCGTACGGGAGTTGTAGCAATGAGACAAGATAGTAGCTACTAAAACGATTGGATACATTTACATTTTACATTTAAGTCATTTAGCAGACACTCTTATCCAGAGCGACTTACAAATTGGTGCATTCACCTTATGACATCCAGTGGAACAGTAGTGCATCTAAATCTTTTAAGGGGGTGAGAGGGATTACTTTATCCTATCCTAGGTATTCCTTAAAGAGGTGGGGTTTCAGGTGTCTCCGGAAGGTGGTGATTGACTCCGCTGTCCTGGCGTCGTGAGGGAGTTGTTCCACCATTGGGGGGCCAGAGCAGTGAACAGTTTTGACTGGGCTGAGCGGGAACTGTACTTCCTCAGTGGTAGGGAGGCGAGCAGGCCAGAGGTGGATGAACGCAGTGCCCTTGTTTGGGTGTAGGGCCTGATCAGAGCCTGGAGGTACTGAGGTGCCGTTCCCCTCACAGCTCCGTGAGGCAAGCACCATGGTCTTGTAGCGGATGCGAGCTTCAACTGGAAGCCAGTGGAGAGAGCGGAGGAGCGGGGTGACGTGAGAGAACTTGGGAAGGTTGAACACCAGACGGGCTGCGGCGTTCTGGATGAGTTGTAGGGGTTTAATGGCACAGGCAGGGAGCCCAGCCAACAGCGAGTTGCAGTAATCCAGACGGGAGATGACAAGTGCCTGGATTAGGACCTGCGCCGCTTCCTGTGTGAGGCAGGGTCGTACTCTGCGGATGTTGTAGAGCATGAACCTACAGGAACGGGCCACCGCCTTGATGTTAGTTGAGAACGACAGGGTGTTGTCCAGGATCACGCCAAGGTTCTTAGCGCTCTGGGAGGAGGACACAATGGAGTTGTCAACCGTGATGGCGAGATCATGGAGCGGGCAGTCCTTCCCGGGAGGAAGAGCAGCTCCGTCTTGCCGAGTTCAGCTTGAGGTGGTGATCCGTCATCCACACTGATATGTCTGCCAGACATGCAGAGATGCGATTCGCCACCTGGTCATCAGAAGGGGAAAGGAGAAGATTAATTGTGTGTCGTCTGCATAGCAATGATAGGAGAGACCATGTGAGGTTATGACAGAGCCAAGTGACTTGGTGTATAGCGAGAATAGGAGAGGGCCTAGAACAGAGCCCTGGGGACACCAGTGGTGAGAGCACGTGGTGTGGAGACGGATTCTCGCCACGCCACCTGGTAGGAGCGACCTGTCAGGTAGGACGCAATCCAAGCGTGGGCCGCGCCGGGAGATGCCCAACTCGGAGAGGGTGGAGAGGAGGATCTGATGGTTCACAGTATCGAAGGCAGCCGATAGGTCTAGAAGGATGAGAGCAGAGGAGAGAGAGTTAGCTTTAGCAGTGCGGAGCGCCTCCGTGATACAGAGAAGAGCAGTCTCAGTTGAATGACTAGTCTTGAAACCTGACTGATATGGATCAAGAAGGTCATTCTGAGAGAGATAGCGGGAGAGCTGGCCAAGGACGGCACGTTCAAGAGTTTTGGAGAGAAAAGAAAGAAGGGATACTGGTCTGTAGTTGTTGACATCGGAGGGATCGAGTGTAGGTTTTTTCAGAAGGGGTGCAACTCTCGCTCTCTTGAAGACGGAAGGGACGTAGCCAGCGGTCAGGGATGAGTTGATGAGCGAGGTGAGGTAAGGGAGAAGGTCTCCGGAAATGGTCTGGAGAAGAGAGGAGGGGATAGGGTCAAGCGGGCAGGTTGTTGGGCGGCCGGCCGTCACAAGACGCGAGATTTCATCTGGAGAGAGGGGAGAAAGAGGTCAGAGCACAGGGTAGGGCAGTGTGAGCAGAACCAGCGGTGTCGTTTGACTTAGCAAGCGAGGATCGGATGTCGTCGACCTTCTTTTCAAAATGGTTGACGAAGTCATCTGCAGAGAGGGAGGAGGGGGGGAGGAGGATTCAGGAGGGAGGAGAAGGTGGCAAAGAGCTTCCTAGGGTTAGAGGCAGATGCTTGGAATTTAGAGTAGGAGAAAGTGGCTTTAGCAGCAGAGAGAGAAGAGGAAAATGTAGAGAGGAGGGAGTGAAAGGATGCCAGGTCCGCAGGGGGCGAGTTTTCCTCCATTTCCGCTCGGCTGCCCGGAGCCCTGTTCTGTGAGCTCGCAATGAGTCGTCGAGCCACGGAGCGGGAGGGAGGACCGAGCCGGCCTGGAGGATAGGGGACATAGAGAGTCAAAGGATGCAGAAAGGGAGGAGAGGAGGATTGAGGAGGCAGAATCAGGAGATAGTTTGGAGAAGGTTTGAGCAGAGGGAAGAGATGATAGGATGGAAGAGGAGAGAGTAGCGGGGGAGAGAGAGAGCGAAGGTTGGGACGGCGCGATACCATCCAGTAGGGGCAGTGTGGGAAGTGTTGGATGAGAGCGAGAGGGAAAAGGATACAAGGTAGTGGTCGGAGACTTGGAGGAGTTGCAATGAGGTTAGTGGAAGAACAGCATCTAGTAAAGATGAGGTCGAGCGTATTGCCTGCCCTGTGAGTAGGGGGAAGGTGAGAGGGTGAGGTCAAAAGGAGAGGAGTGGAAAGAAGGAGGCAGAGAGGAATGAGTCAAAGGTAGACGTGGGGAGGTTAAAGTCGCCCAGAACTGTGAGAGGTGAGCCGTCCTCAGGAAAGGAGCTTATCAAGGCATCAAGCTCATTGATGAACTCTCCGAGGGAACCTGGAGGGCGATAAATGATAAGGATGTTAAGCTTGAAAGGGCTGGTAACTGTGACAGCATGGAATTCAAAGGAGGCGATAGACAGATGGGTAAGGGGAGAAAGAGAGAATGACCACTTGGGAGAGATGAGGATCCCGGTGCCACCACCCCGCTGACCAGAAGCTCTCGGGGTGTGCGAGAACACGTGGGCAGACGAAGAGAGCAGTAGGAGTAGCAGTGTTGTCTGTGGTGATCCATGTTTCCGTCAGTGCCAAGAAGTCGAGGGACTGGAGGAGGCATAGGCTGAGATGAACTCTGCCTTGTTGGCCGCAGATCGGCAGTTCCAGAGGCTACCGGAGACCTGGAACTCCACGTGGGTCGTGCGCGCTGGGACCACCAGATTAGGGTGGCCGCGGCCACGCGGTGTGGAGCGTTTGTATGGTCTGTGCAGAGAGGAGAGAACAGGGATAGACAGACACATAGTTGATAGGCTACACAAGAGGCTACGCTAATGCAAAGGAGATTGGAATGACAAGTGGACTACACGTCTCGAGTGTTCAGAAAGTTAAGCTTACGTAGCAAGAATCTTATTGACTAAAATGATTAAAATGATTAAAATGATACAGTACTGCTGAAGTAGGCTAGCTGGCAGAGGCTGCGTTGTTGATTATGTAGGCTAGCTGGCAGTGGCTGCGTTGTTGACACTACACTAATCAAGTCGTTCCGTTGAGTGTAATAGTTTCTACTGTGCTGCTATTCGGGGATAGCTGGCTAGCTAGCAGTGATGATTACGTTACGTTGCGTTAAAAGAACGACAATAGCTGGCTAGCTAACCTAGGAAATCGCTCTAGACTACACAATTATCTTTGATACAAAGACGGCTATGTAGCTAGCTATGTAGCTAGCTACGATCAAACAAATCAAGCCGTTGTACTGTAATGAAATGAAATGAAAAATGTGATACTACCTGTGGAGCGAAGCGAAATGCGACCGGGTTGTTGAGTGCGGAAATTCTGTTCGGTAGACGTTGGCTAGCTGTTGGCTAGCTAGCAGTGTCTCCACGAAATTGGGGAGAAAAACGGGGTAAAATTCACTAAAAATGACATCACAGGTTTTATTCTGTCCTTCCTCCACTCCGATACAATGCCAGTATAGTTCACAAGCCTTCCCACATTGTCTATCACCTGTTAAATAATCTACTACTAGCCCAAGGTCTCTCCTCTCCCTGTGTAGAGACAGGACGTGCTGTAAGGAACAGTCTGACGATAGCTCCATTAGTTTCTAACAAGAAACAGACAGTCCTTCTAATTCTGGACGAAAACTACACACATTACATTCAGAATTATGATTATAATAAGATTCATACATCCATACAGTAACATAGTACTATTCTGTTTAGTCATAGTTCTGATTGAAATGTATACATAATTTAGTCATTATTCATAAAAATCCCTTAACAATTACAAATAAAAAACAGAAATACCTTATTTACATAAGTATTCAGACCCATCGCAATGATGCTTGAAATTGAGCTCAGATGCATCCTGTTTCCATTGATCATCCTTGAGATGTTTCTACAACTTGATTGGAGTCCACCTGTGGTAAATTCAATTGATTGGACATGATTTGGAAAGGCACACACCTGTCTATATAAAGTCCCACAGTTGACAGTGCATGTCGGAGCAAGAACCAAGCCATGAGGTTGAAGGAATTGTCCATAGAGGTCAGAGGCAGGATTGTGTCGAGGCACAGATCTGGGGAAGGGTACCAGAAAATGACTGGGAACCTAGTCAGGATCGAGGGAAAGATGAACTGAGCAAAGAATATAGAGAAATCCTTGATGAAAAACTGCTCCAGAGCTCTCAGGGCCTCAGACTGGGGCGAAGGTTTACCTTCCAACAGGACAACAACCCTAAGCCCACAGCCAAGACAAAACAGGAGTGGCTTCGGGACAAGTCTCTGAATGTCCTTGAGCAGCCCAGCCAGAGCCCGGACTTGAACCCGATCAAACATCTCTGGAGAGACCAGAAAATAGCTGTGCAGCAACGCTCCCCATCCAACCTGACAAAGCTTGAGAGGATCTACAGAGAAGAATGGTAGAAACTCCCCAAATAGAGGTGTACCAAGCTTGTAGTGTCATACCCAAGAAGACTTGATGCTGTAATTGCTGCCAAAGGTGCTTCAACAAAGTACTGAGTAAAGGGTCTGAATACTTATGTAAATGTAATATTTCATTATTTATTTTGATATCATGGATGTCGCATCCATAGCTCTGTCTATGCACGGCCGGACTACTGCATTTGGGGCCTCTTACTTATTAGCTAACTTACTGCGTTTCAACACATTTTGCCATGGTGCTGTTTTAGAATGCCATTATACACATTTTCATGAGGCTAAGAGAAAATGTTGCAGTTTCATAGCAAATTTCCTGCAATTCTACACATTTTGCTATCTACACATTTGCAATTCTACACATTTCGCAACCCCACTCCCCAAAATAACATTTATTAGTTATTATGGGGTAGGGGTGGGGGCTCCCATTCGGTAATCCGGCCCTGTGTGTATGAATTTGAGAGTGGTTACATTTCTCCAGGCCCATCACTCAGTTTGTTATCGAACAGCTGGACTCTAGCTTTAAGGCAGATACAATGAGCTTTTCTCTCAAAAGGACACTATGTCACCTACTGTATGCTACTGCTCTATTTGTAACCCATTAGATTTTTTTAGACAGTTATTACTACTATGCCACCTAGTGGACATAGAGTGTGTGGTTCGACAGGCGTCCCTGTGCGCATCACACTCACCGTGAGTTCCACTCCCATTCTCTCTTGTGCGTTCAATAGGAGTTTATGACATGACTACTTTCAGAGGCATACTTAGCCCTTCTAATTCCATTACATAGGTTTCATTGAGGAGTCATTGAAAGACTGTATGGTATATGTAAAGCCTTGTCTGAGTACCCAGACTGAGGGAAAATGCATGTTTTAGACAAGAAGAAGAATCTATAAAAATAAGAATTGAGTAGCCTCGATTTAGAGTGCTTTGTGTTCTCTCGTTGCTGCTTCTCGGGCAGGTCTGCACTCAGTTACTATGCTCTAGTCGCTCTGGATAAGAGCGTCTGCTAAATGACTTAAATGTAAATGTTCCCAAACTTTTTATAGTCCCGTACCCCTTCAAACATTCAACTTCCAGCTGCGTACCCCCTCTAGCACCAGGGTCAGTGGACTCTCAAATGTTGTTTTTTTGCCATCATTGTAAGCCTGCCACACACACACTATTGGATACATTTATTAAACATAAGAATGAGTGTGAATTTTGGTCACAACCCAGCTGGTGGGAAGCGACAAAGAGCTTTTATAGGACCAGGGGACATATAATAATATAATAACAATCATTAATTTAGCTCTTTATTTAACCATCTTACATATAAAACCTTATCTGTTCATCGAAAATTGTGAATAACACACACAGGTTAATGAGAAGGGTGTGCTTGAAAGGACGCACATACCTCTGCAATGTTGGGTTGTATTGGAGTTTTAATGCGAGTGAGGGCCGAGAATCCACTTTCACATAGGTACGTGGTTGCAAAGACAGCGTGATTTGCCAAGGCAGGATACTCTGAGCGTGGCCCAATCCAGAAATCTGGCAGTGGCTTCTGATTAAATTCAATTTTCACAGAACCGCTTGTTGCAATTTCGATGAGGCTCTCTTGTTCAGATATTGGTAAGTGGACTGGAGGCAGGGCATGAAAGGGATAACAAATCCAGTTGTTTGTGTCACCCGTTTCGGGAAAGTACCTGCGTAATTGCACACCAAACTCACTTAGCTGCCTCTCTATATCACATTTGACTTTGTCCATACGCTTGAGTGTATTTGCACACAAAAATCATACAATGATGGAAAGACCTGTGTGTTGTCCTTGTTAATGCAGACAGAGAAGAGCTCCAACTTCTTAATCATAGGCTCAATTTTGTCCCGCACATTGAATATAGTTCCCTGTAATCCTAGATTCAGATCATTCAAGCGAGAAAAAACATCAATCAGAAAGGCCAGTCGTGTGAGAAACTCGTCATCTTGCAAGCGGACAGAGAAGTGAAAATGATGGTCAGTAAAGATAACTTTAAGCTCGTCTCTCAATTCAAAGAAACGTGTCAATACTTTGCCCCTTGATAACCAGCACACTTCTGTACATTGTAAAAGCATTAGATGGTCGCTGCCCATATCATTTCATAATGCAGAAAATACACGAGAGTTCAGGGACCTCCAAAACGTCTTTCAAGCTGTCAGGCATTCCCTTGGCAGGAAGGGCCTCTCGGTGGATGCTGCAGTGTACCCAAGTAGTGTTGGGAGCAGCTGCTTGCACGCACGATACCACTCCACTATGTCTCCCTGTCATGGCTTTTGTGCCATCAGTACAGATACCAACACATCTTGACCACCAAAGTCCATTTGATGTCACAAAGCTGCCCAGTACTTAAAAAATATCCTCTCATGTTGTCCTGGTTTCCAATGGTGTGCAGAAGAGGATGTCTTCCTTAATTGACCCCCATACACGTAACAGACATATACCAGGAGCTGTGCCAGGCCCGCCACGTCTGTTGACTCATCCAGCTGAATTCACTGGCTTGTATGCGAAGCAGTCATTTTTTCAAAACATCTCCTGCCATGTCACTGATGCGTCGTGAAACAGTGTTGTTTGATGAAGACATTGTCTGTATACTTGTTGTCCCAGCCATATCCGCGGCAGCAGGAAGTATTAAGTCCTCCACAATAGTATGGGGCTTGCCTGTCCTCGCCACTCAGTAGGTCACCATATAAGATGCTTCTAGCCCCTGTTGCTTTTATTACTACTCGAAAGTCGTCTTAATTCTCACTCAAAAAACTCTGTGGCTTATTTTTCAAATTGGCATGCTTCGTTTCGAAATGTCTGCTCAAAAGTGAAGGTTTCATTGAGTTGTGAGATAGTACTTTTGCACATATAACACACAGTGGCTGAGGAAAGGCACTACTCCCAATAAGTGAATCCCAAATCAATGTAGTTCTCATCATATTTGCGCCTCTTCGATGATCCAACGTCCCTGTCTGTTGTTCGGTGCTTTCCCGGGTAAAGGGGCAGTAGCTCTTCGGCTGCATCAGATTCACAACTGTCAGTGTCCATGCTAGCTGGTCTATCAACAAATGTAGAATGACTGATGCTAGCATTGGATGTGCTCGTGGAAGCAGAACAACTTGTCGTCGACAGGTGCAGGTGTAGTACTGTTGGTAGTAGCGGTACTATCAGTAGAGTTGGTATGTGGCTCTATGGACGTGGGCCTTAATTGTTTTAACCATTTATCAATTTTGGAGCAAACGGAATGAGCAGCAGCTACGTTTAGCTACATACGGACCGTTAGTGGAATTCTCACGAGAGAGTAACGGTTAATGTGATTGGATGTTAATTATTTGACTAGGCTACCTGTATTTGACATTGTGTTGTTATTTCATTGAACACTAGATGGTTTCATTTGATTTTTGGCAGTGAAAACGAGGCTACTCAGGCGAGAGAAAAAAACTAACCCAAATGTATAGACCCATTGGAAAATATAAATGAACTGTTTGAAAATGTGAAGACATTTTTTTTAATGCAAAAAATGTAATTTGTAAAATCAAATTTTTATTTGGCGTAACCCGGACGGCAAATTTATTTATATAGCTCTTCGTACATCAGCTGATATCTCAAAGAGCCGTACAGAAACCCAGCCTAAAACCCCAAACAGCAAGCAATGCAGGTGTAGAAGCACGGTGGCTAGGAAAAACTCCCTAGAAAGGCCAAAACCTAGGAAGAAACCTAGAGAGGAACCAGGCTATGTGGGGTGGCCAGTCCTCTTCTGGCTGTGCCAGGTGGAGATTATAACAGAACATGGCCAAGATGTTAAAATGTTCATAAATGACCAGCATGGTCGAATAATAATAAGGCAGAACAGTTGAAACTGGAGCAGCAGCACGGCCAGGTGGACTGGGGACAGCAAGGAGTCATCATGTCAGGTAGTCCTGGGGCATGGTCCTTGGGCTCAGGTCCTCCGAAAGAGAGAAAGAAAGAGAGAAGGAGAGAATTAGAGAGAGCACACTTAGATTCACACAGGACACCAAATAGGACAGGAGAAGTACTCCAGATATAACAAACTGACCCTAGCCCCCCGACACATAAACTACTGCAGCATAAATACTGGAGGCTGAGACAGGAGGGGTCAGGAGACACTGTGGCCCCATCCGAGGACACCCCCGGACAGGGCCAAACAGGAAGGATAGGATTCCCACAGTTTGGGAATACCTTGTCTACTACTACGAAGTGTGACCGTGGACATGCGCATACTGGTGGGCTATACACCCACACATGCTCGAGAAGCAAACAGCCATTTTCTCTGCAGATTCAGTCATTTTGTCAATTTATTACTGATTGAGAAAGGTCTGTGAATATTATGTGATCTTAACCCTCGAAACGCCAACGGGGTCAATTTTGACCCCAAGGGTCAACATGTCATCATTTCGAACGCCTTTTTTTTTTGTCCTTCTGAAATTGTCGGACTTATCCATAACCAAGAGGGATGGTGGTATTTACCAGTGGTGGGGAACGTACTTAAATGTCATACTTGAGTAAAGGTAAAGATACCTTTTAAACAATTTACTTGTGTTACAAATGGTGAATAAAATAAAACGTTTCACTGCTTGACAGACAGTGTCTCTTTGCAATCATTACCAATTTGGGGTAAAAAAATGACTCCTTTTGGTGCTTTTAAGCTAAAAATATGTTGGCGCTTTTAGGGTTATGATAGATGGCTGTATAGCCTCAGCTTGTAAACAAGGCAATGGTTTTGCCCAGGGAGTAGCAGGAATGGTTCAAGTTACAGTGGGGCAAAAAAGTATTTAGTCAGCCACCAATTGTGAGAGAGGCCTGTAATTTTCATCATAGGTACACTTCAACTATGACAGACAAATTTAATCCAGAAAATCACATTGTAGGATTTTTAATGAATTTATTTGCAAAATATGGTGGAAAATAAGTATTTGGTCAATAACAAAAGTTTATCTCAATACTTTGTTATATACCCTTTGTTGACAATGACAGAGGTCAAACGTTTTCTGTAAATCTTCACAAGGTTTTCACACACTGTTGCTGGTATTTTGGCCTATTCCTATGTTTTGGGGCTGTTGCTGGGCAACACGGACTTTCAACTCCCTCCAAAGATGTTCTATGGGGTTGAGATCTGGAGACTGGCTAGGCCACTCCAGGACCTTGAAATGCTTCTTACAAAGCCACTCCTTCGTTGCCCGGGTGGTGTGTTTGGGATCATTGTCATGCTGAAAGACCCAGCCACATTTCATCTTCAATGCCCTTGCTGATGGAAGGAGGTTTTCACTCAAAATCTCATGATACATGGCCCCATTCATTCTTTCCTTTACACGGATCAGTCGTCCTGGTCCCTTTGCAGAAAAACAGTCCCAAAGCATGATGTTTCCACCCCCATGCTTCACAGTAGGTATGGTGTTCTTTGGATGCAACTCAGCATTCTTTGTCCTCCAAACACGACGAGTTGAGTTTTTACCAAAAAGTTATATTTTGGTTTCATCTGACCATATGACATTCTCCCAATCTTCTTCTGGATCATCCAAATGCTCTCTAGCAAACTTCAGACGGGCCTGGACATGTACTGGCTTAAGCGGGGGGACACGTCTGGCACTGCAGGATTTGAGTCCATGGCGGCGTAGTGTGTTACTGATGGTAGGCTTTGTTACTTTGGTCCCAGCTCTCTGCAGGTCATTCACTAGGTCCCCCCGTGTGGTTCTGGGATTTTTGCTCACCGGTCTTGTGATCATTTTGACCCCACGGGGTGAGATCTTGCGTGGAGCCCCAGATCGAGGGAGAATATCAGTGGTCTTGTATGTCTTCCACTTCCTAATAATTGCTCCCACAGTTGATTTCTTCAAACCAAGCTGCTTACCTATTGCAGATTCAGTCTTCCCAGCCTGGTGCAGGTCTACAATTTTGTTTCTGGTGTCCTTTGACAGCTCTTTGGTCTTGGCCATAGTGGAGTTTGGAGTGTAACTGTTTGAGGTTGTGGACAGGTGTCTTTTATACTGATAACAAGTTCAAACAGGTGCCATTAATACAGGTAACGAGTGGAGGAAAGAGGAGCCTCTTAAAGAAGAAGTTACAGGTCTGTGAGAGCCAGAAATCTTGCTTGTTTGTAGGTGACCAAATACTTATTTTCCACCATAATTTGCAAATAAATTCATAAAAAATCCTACAATGTGATTTTCTGGATTTTTTCTCTCATTTTGTCTGTCATAGTTGAAGTGTACCTATGATGAAAATTACAGGCCTCTCTCATCTTTTTAAGTGGGAGAACTTGCACAATTGGTGGCTGACTAAATAATTTTTTGCCCCACTGTATTTTTACCTGACTTTGCCGGTGGTCTGTAACATTTGTTTTTTAGTGTGTCCACGAGGGTAGGGTAGTAGTCTGTGGTGTAAGTCTACAGTGCCTGCAGCCTGATTCTAGGTCAGACCCAGTTTGAAGTTGAATTTAGATTTCTGCCCATTTTTGCCAACCTTCTTATTTATTCATACCATTGCTACCACTACCATTATTTTGAACATACATAGGCCTATCACCATTTTGCACTAAAAAGGCCTACTTTTCTTCCTGCCTGTCGCGAGACATGTTTTACCCTTCACGGTGTCAAAGCCACAGAACTAGAATGAGATTCAATTTCCATGGTCAACGCATCTTGGCATCGCTGTGGCTGTGGGCAACTGTAGAGACAGGACCAGTGAAAAGTGTTGTACCACCTGGCTCGGCCCGATCAACCCGATGAGGGTCCAAAGATGAGCCAGGAGCAGCATAACCGGCGTTTGAAAGGTGAAAACATGGTGAACTAACACCCTTTGACCTGGAGATGGCAGTGTAACGTAGGTCTTTATTGTCAAATTCCAATTTCCAACCTTTTGTGGGGAGTTGTCGTTTAATAGCTTCTTTGTGACCCAAATAACTCAAACACAGCTTTATAAAAAGAGGTTGTTGTGTGGTGCCGTAGCATACACACGTTTATGTCATTCAGTTCCCAGATCTCAGTGTGTGTTCTCACACTTTAAACTGCTATATAAAACTAAAATGGCGCGGGGCTTATTAAACAATTAAAGTAAAGGCTTTTAAGGACATTAATATTGAATGTTAATGCAGTTTAGAGCTGGTGCTCATGCTCCCTCTTGTTCTTCATGGCATATTGTTGATTTAAAACTGATCCAGTTGAGGGGTGAATCCAATGGTTGTTGGTTGTGTGAACTACGAAGTGGCTATTTTTGTTCCTTTCTTTTTTTAACACAACTGGTAAAATGGAGTTTAGTACTACTAAACCACATTTACTAGACAAGTAAAAGTGTTTTTCAACCATCTTTACTGTGTGGAACTGAATAATTATTTTGAAACGGAACACAGTGATGTGGTATGTTACGGTATGTTTCGCTTAATAGGCAGAATCGTGTCTATCATGCGAGGTTCAGATGGAGTATTTTAAAGTACTGAACTACTACTGTTTTTTAAAAACGTTATCTTCCTCCTCCTTTCTCTTCTCTCTTTCTCTGGACAGATATGTGAGGAATCTGTTGTCACTTACATCAGTCTTCAGTTGCCGTGGGAACTACAAAAACAAATGTATACACTCACTACTGTAAGTCGCTCTGGATAAGAGCGTCTGCTAAATTACAACATGTATTTATTTTAAATGTATAAGGACAGGTGAGAGGCAGTTAAAGATCTGTGTCAATGTGTGTGTGTATGCTTATGTGTGTGTGTATGCATCTATATGACCGTGTGCGTGTATATGTGCTACTATTTGCGTGTGTGTGTGTTCCTCAGACCTCAGTCGAGGACAGCTCTTTGCTCTCTCTGCTCTGTAGCCTGTCTGGGCGTGTTGGACACACCAGACTCTGACAGTGGACAGGCTGTGTTTTTGGTCAAGACCGACTGAGGAGTTTATTTACAGAGTGGAGCAGCAATGCTGTGTGTGTGTGTGTGTGTGTGTGTGTGTGTGTGTGTGTGTGTGTGTGTGTGTGTGTGTGTGTGTGTCTGTGTACGTATGTGTTTGTTTGTGTGAGTGTGTGTGAGTGTGTGTGCGTGTGTGTGTGTTTGTTCGTGTGTGTGTGTGTGCTGCAGAGAGAAGAGGAGTGCCCCAGAGGCCAAGGCATAGCACTAGCACCCACAGAGCTCTAACCACAGGAAGGCCTATTCTCAGGCCCTCAGACAGGCCCTGTGGGGTGCACAGAGGGAGAGAGAGAGAGAGAGAGAGAGAGAGAGAGAGAGAGAGAGAGAGAGAGAGAGAGAGAGAGAGGGGGGGGGGGGGGGCTTTGTTGTGTGTGTGTGTGTGTGTGTGTGTGTGTGTTTTCTTTGTATCCACAAAGCAACTGTGAGTATGTGTGTTTTTGCACACACGCTATGTGCTTGCTATGTGTGTGTCTCTGTATTTCAGTCTGGGCCTGTTATAAACCAGATCCTCTTTAGTGATTTCACGCTGGATTTTCTCTCAGACCACCAACTCTGTGAGGATCTTTACACAACGCTCCAGTTCCCTTCCCCCTCTCCCTACACCCTCTTTACACCCCCCACCCCCCACAGTCCCATGGGACACCAGAGTCTGTGGAAGGGTATGTGTGTGTTGCCAAAAGCAGGAAGTTGCAGCTGTTCTGATCAGTATGTTTGTCTACATTCTGACTTTCTGTGTCTCTCTGCTGACTAAATTCAATTAAATTCAAGGGGCTTTATTGGCATGGGAAACATATGTTTACATTGCCCAAACATGTTTACATTGCCAAAACAAGTGAAATAAACAATAAACAAATATGAAACAAAGAAGAGAGAACAACATAAACGAAAAACGATTCGAAATGAACGTCTAACACTCTCTTTCTCTGGGAAAAAAAATGTCTGCCACTCTGATGAGCTCCCAAAACTTTTTGAAGACGCACACACGTCCTGCACCTGATCCAAGTGGGATTCATTGGACGATCTTCTTTATTGTCCGACTGAGCTTATCTCTGTTCCTGCTCTGTCCCGGCCACTGAGCTGAAGTGAAGCCATCTTACTTATCTGGTGAGTGTGTCTGCGTCCGAAATGGCACCCTATTCCCTTTATAGTGCTTTTGACCAGTGCCCATAGGTAATAAGGTGTCATTTGGGATACACCTTATGACGTTGCCTTCTATTCCCATTTGTCAGACTAGAAGTTTCCAGTGCTGTTAAGACCAATGGGTGTATATGGGCTCCCTCTCCAGTCTTGGCTAATGATAGGGCCTCTCTCTTTCTCTCTCTCTCTCTGTCTCTCTCCTCCCTCTCTCTGTGTCTGTGTCTCTCTTTCTGTGTCTGTGTCTCTTTCTCTCTGTGTCTGTCACTCCCCCCTCTCTTTATGTCTGTCTGTCCCCCCTCTCTCTGTGTCTCTGTCTCTCTCTCTCTCTGTGTCTGTGTCTCCCTCTCTCTGTGTCTGTGTCTCTCTCTCTCTGTGTCTGTCACTCCCCCCTCTCTTTATGTCTGTCTGTCCCCCCTCTCTCTGTGTCTCTGTCTCTCTCTCTCTGTGTGTCTCTGTGACTGTTTCTGTCCTCTCTTACTTTTTCTCTTTCTCTTTCTCTCCGGTGGGAAAGTTTAGCCTCTGTCACTCCTCTGTTCTACCTTCTAACACAGAACTTCTAAAGTAATTTATTCTCTATGACCATTCCAGTTCCACAACATCCAATTTTCCTCCTGATATTGTCTGTCCCTGAACAAGAACCTTCTTGAGAAGGGGGGAGAGGGAGGAGAGGAAGTGATACCGTATCTCTGATCCGATGCCCTCATCTATCGCTTCTTATATCTCTCTAACTGATCCACTCTTTATCTTTATCTAGTAAACATTGTCTATGTACATTTTTATCCCTCCCTCCCTCCCTCCCTCCCTCCTCCCTCCCTCCCTCCCTCCCTCCCTAATTCAGATGGTTCTGCTGATGTCTGCTGTGTGAGATGGTGTGACTGTGTCTGTGTTTGTGTGTGTGAGAGAGAGAGTGTGAGGGGCGTCCTCCTGCCAGACATATGGACCTGATCACAGCCGCCTGGTGCTGATGTTTTCTTTGGGAATGTTGACATGCTGACAGGCAAGACGCTCCACTGACATAACAATCCTAGTTAGAGAGAGAGAGAGAGAGAGAGAGAGAGAGAGAGAGAGAGAGAGAGAGAGAGAGAGAGAGAGAGAGAGACAGAGAGACAGAGAGGGAGGGAGAGCAAGAGCAAGAGCAGAGAAGAAGAGAGGAGGAGAAAATATAAAATGTACTTCACGGCTGTGACTGCCCCTTTTCCCTCTGTATCTCTCTCCTTCTCTCTCCGTGTCTTTCTCCCTCTTGCGCTGAACTTTTTTCATTATTTTTTTTAATGATTTTGGGAGAGGGGGGGAGAGGGCCATTTGAAACCTGATTGGGTGCTGGAGCATCACACACACACAGGAGCCTGAGGGCAAGAAACTGAGAGAGAGACAGAGAGAGAAGGGATCAGCTGTAGCTTCTCCTAGCGGGACAGACAGACATTTCACTGTAACTGCTCAGCCACACGCCCTCTCCAGTCAGCGCCCTCCCTCGCTAATAGAAAGACCAGATCAGGACTCCAACAGAGAAGAGGAGAGACAGACAGACAGACGGGGCCACAGGACAACTATTTCATCATCATCACTGGTGCTATTCTCTTTTTTGGAAGTGCTTTTGGAGAAATCCTCGTGGAAAAATTCTGCCTTGCCTGGCGTCCATGTTGCAGTGTGGCTGGAGACAAATGGGAACGTAGGAAAACACCATCATCAAATACTTGTCGTTGTCACTATTGGACATCCTGTTTCTAAGTGTTTTATAAGAACCTCTGCTGACACCTGGAGCTGACAGGACAGGACAGTATGTCTACTGTAAGGAACCCAGTGTCTATGTGGACCTATATCTTGCTTCTATGGAGCTTCCTGGTTAGTAGGACTTCATCCTGGCCGGCTTCGGAGCAACAGCTACACCATCTCAGCTCCCTCCGCTACGGCTCCGGACCCCCAGCCTCTCCGGCCCTCAACCTCACCCTCTCTGAGAGCGCAGAGTCCAAGGTGGAGCGCCTGGGCCAAGCCTTCAAGAAGAATGTGCGCACGCTCCGGGAGAAGAGCGCACGTCTGGACCTGGTGTTCCTGGTGGACGAGTCGTCCAGCGTGGGGGCCAACAACTTCCTGAGCGAGCTGCGCTTCGTACGGAAGCTCCTCTCGGACTTCCCCGTGGCCCCGGAGGACACGAGGGTCGCCCTGGTTACGTTCTCATCCAAGACCCACGTAGTGACCCGGGTGGATCACGTCAAGGCGCCGAAATCACACCAGCACAAGTGTTCTCTGTTTAACCAGGAGATCCCTGCTATCACCTACAGAGGAGGAGGGACCTATACCAAAGGAGCCTTCCAACGGGCTGCGGTGAGTGTCGATGCGTGTGCGTATGCGTGTCAGTGTGTGGAACCTGGATTCTTGTGTGCGTGTGCGTGTGTGTGTGTGTGTGTGTGTGTGTGTGTGTGTGTGTGTGTGTGTGTATACCAGATTTGCATGTATGTGCGTTGTGGGTGTGTATCCATCTCAAATTCAACATCACTGATTGAAGTGGATTTAACAGGTGACATCAAGAAGGGATCATAGCTTTCACCTGGGTTCACCTGGTCAACCAATGTTACGGAAAGATCAGGTGTTTCTCATGTTTTGTTCATGCAGTGTATATTATAGTGAGCTATGTCAAGAATCCAATATATACAGGGCTTTCGGAAAGTATTCAGACCCCTGGAAATTTTTCCACATTTTGTTACATTACAGCCTTATTCTAAAATTGATTAAATTGTTTTTTTTCCCCCTCATCAATCTTCACACAATACCCCATAATGAGAAAGCAGAAGCAGGTTTTTAGAAATTTTTGCAAATTAATAGAAATAAAAACGGAAATATCACATTTACATAAGTATTCAGACCCTTTGCTCAGTACTTTTTGAAGCAACTTTGGCAGTGATTACAGCCTCGAGTCTTCTTTGGTATGACACTACAAGCTTGGCACACCTGTATTTGGGTAGTTTCTCCCATTCTTCTCCACATATCCTCTCAAGCTCTGTCAGGATGGATGGGAAGCGTAGCTGCACAGCTATTTTTAGGTCTCTCCAGAGATGTTTGATCTTGGTTTCATCAGACTGGTGAACCTTCTTTATCATGGTCAGAGTCCTTTAGGTGACTTTTGGCAAACTCCAAGAGGGCTGTCATGTGCCTTTTACTGAGGAGTGGCTTCCGTCCGGCCATTCTACCATAAATGCCTGATTGGTGGAGTGCTGCAGAGATGGTTGTCCTTCTGAAAGGTTCTCCCATCTCCACAGAGGAACTCTGGAGCTTTGTCAGACTAACCATCGGGTTCTTGGTCACCTTCCTGACCAGGGCCCTTCTCCCCCGATTGCTCAGTTTGGCCGGGTGGCCAGCTCTAGGAAGAGTCTTGGTGGTTCCAAACCTCTTCCATTTAAGATTGATGGAGGCCAATGTGTTCTTGGTGAACTTCAATGCTGCATAAATGTTTTGGTACCCTTCCCCAGATCTGTGTCTTGACACAATCCTGTCTCGGAGCTCTACAGACAATGTCATGGCTTGGTTTTTGCTCTGACATGTACTGTCAACTGTGGGACCTTATATAGACAGGTGTGTGCCTTTCCAAATAATGTCCAATCAATTGAATTTACCACAGGTGGACTCAAATCAAGTTGTAGAAACATCTCAAGAATGATCAATGGAAACAGGATGCACCTGAGCTCAATTTCGAGTCTCATTGCAAAGGTCTGAATACTTATGTAAATAAGGTAATACATTAGCAAAAAAAAATAAATGTTTTCGCTTTGTCATTATAGAGTATTGTGTGTAGATTGATGAGGAACATGTTTTTATGTAATCCATTTTAGAATAACGCTGTAACATAAAACAAAATGAGGAAAAAGTCAAGGGGTCTGAATACTTTCCGAATGCACTGTACATATAAAGTGGGTAAAATACTATGTACTGTACAAACAGATGTAGGATCTTAATTTGAGTCAGTTTGCTACAGCAGGAAAATAATCCTGCAGCAACAGGAAATGTGAATAATTATGTGGATTATAATTCATGGACATTTTTTTCGGGGTTGATACATTTTTAGTTTTGGGAAATCTAGTCTGACATTTTAAAGTGGAAAATATAAGCCTTTTTAAACCTCGAATACACTACATTTTTGCATTTCCTGCTGTGCAGAAAAATGATCAGCGTCAAAAGATCCTACATCTATAGTGTAGCTGCCTCCAAGGTGCAGGGGGTGGCTGGGGTCCTTGATGATCTTCTTGGACATCCTGTGACACCAGGTGCTGTTGATGTCTTGGAGGGCAGGCAGTGTGCCCCCGATATTGCATTGGGCTGATCGCACCACCTTCTAGAAAGCTCTGCGGTTGATACAGCCCGACAGGATGCTCTCAATGGTGCACCTGCAGTTTGTGAGGGTCTTAGGGGCCCAAGCCAAATTTCTTCAGCCTCTTTAGCTGTTGCACTTTCTTGACTACACTATCAGTGTGAAGGGACCATTTCAAGTCGTCAGTGAACTTGAAGCTTTTGACCCTCTCAACTGCTTCTCTGTGGATCAAATCAAATCAAATCAAATGTATTTATATAGCCCTTCGTACATCATCTGATATCTCAAAGTGCTGTACAGAAACCCAGCCTAAAACCCCAAACAGCAAGCAATGCAGGTGTAGAAGCACGGTGGCTAGGAAAAACTCCCTAGAAAGGCCAAAACCTAGGAAGAAACCTAGAGAGGAACCAGGCTATGTGGGGTGGCCAGTCCTCTTCTGGCTGTGCCGGGTGGAGATTATAACAGAACATGGCCAAGATGTTCAAATGTTCATAAATGACCAGCATGGTCGAATAATAATAAGGCAGAGCAGTTGAAACTGGAGCAGCAGCACAGTCAGGTGGACTGGGGACAGCGAGGAGTCATCATGTCAGGTAGTCCTGGGGCACGGTCCTACGGCTCAGGTCAGTTGAAACTGGAGGATGGGGGCGTGCTCTCTCTGCTGTCTCCTGGAGTCCACCATCAGCTCCTTCGTTTTGTTGAAGTTGATGGAGAGGATATTTTCCTGGCACCGTTCTGCCAAGGCACTCGCCTCCTCCCTGTAGGCTGTCTCGTCGTTGTTGGTAATCAGGCCTACCACTGTTGTGTTGTCTGCAAACTTGATGATTGAGTTGGAGACGTGCATGGCCACGCAGTCATGGGTGAAGAGAGAGTAAAGGAGGGGGCTGAGCACGCACTCTGTGGGGACTCCGTGTTGAGGATCAGAGTGGCAGAGGTGTTAGTTCCCTACCTTCACCAGTTGGGGTCGGCCTGTCCGGAATTCCAGGACCCAGTTGCACAGGCATAGGTTCAGACTCAGGGCCCTGAGCTTAGTGATGATCTTGGAGGGCACTATGGTGTTGAAGGCTGAGCTGTAGTCAATGAACAGCATTCTTACATAGCTATTCCTCTTGTCCAAGTGGGATAGGGCAATGTGTCATCTGTGGATCTTTTGGGGCGGTATGCAAACTGTAGTGGGTCTAGGATGTCAGGTAAGATGGAAGTGATATGATCCTTAACTAGCCTCTCAAAGCACTTCATTATTACTGAAGTGAGTGCTATGGGACAATAGTCATTTAGATCAGTTACCTTCACTTCCTTGGGCACAGGAACGATTGTGGACATCTTGAAGCATGTGGGGACAACAGACTGGAATAGTGAAAGATTGAATGTGTCTGTAAACACTCTGGCCAGCTGGTCTGCGCATGCTCTGAGGACGCGGCATGGGATGCTGCCTGGGCCTGCAGCCTTGCGATGGTTAACACGCTCAAATGTCTTACTCAAGTCAGCCACGGAGATGGGGAACATACAGTGCTCATGAGAAGTGTGGGCCCACATCAGCGGCTCTGTGTTGTTTTCCTTGAAGAGGGCGAAGATGGTGTTTAACTTGTCCAGGAGCGAGGCGTCGTGGTTGACTTTCAATTTATAACCCGCAATTGTTTGGAGTTCCTGCCACGTGTCTTGTGTCTGAGCCATTGAATTGCGACTCCACTGACGTTTTGCCACTTTGTTTGCCTTACGGAGGTCATAGTTGGTCTGTTTGTAGATGGTCCCGGTCACCTTGTCGTGCCGTGGTTAAATGCAGTGGTTCGCACATTTGGAATTGGGAGACAGAGTGTCTCAGAGTGGGTATTATTGTTATCAATTATAACACTGGAAATTAGTAGGATGGTGTAGCTGTTGCTCTAAAGCCGGCCAGGATGAAGTCCTATTAAACAGGAAGCTCCACAGAAGCAAGATACAGGTCCACATTGACACTGGGTTCCATACAGTTGTTGGGGTAGGTTCTTTGTTCCTTGTCAATCATTGGCTTATTGGTGAAATCAGCAATCAGACAATATATTCTTTAAGTATATCAATCAAACCTTTATTAATGCAATTGCAGATGGAAGTTGACAACAGAAACACAACACGCATGTGGAAGTTCTGCAAAATAAAACAGGTCAAAGTTGCTTTAATATACTTGCAGTCAACCCCTAGTGATGTAACTGCCTACGTCAACACCTTCTACTCATGAGACCAAGCCCATGCATATACAGTTATACAGACTTGCAGGAGAAAACAATAATCCAGTGTTTTCTAAGGGCTCAGCCTTCATTTTCCATTCCCGTGTGGCTTACAGTGGTATGTCTGGCTTGTCACTTATCTATTTACTCCCCTGCAGGGGTCTGTGTCTATGTGTCTCTTTTAGCCTTGAGGCGCTTTCTCACAGACACCCTGTTTTGACTGCAATGGCTCACACATGTGCTCAAAACATTTCTTATAAGAGGCAGAGACTAGAAAAGAACTGTGGAACAGTATTTAACCTTATAATGCATATATTGCTAATCTGTGGTCCAGGAACCTATACATGTAGTGGGGAGGGTCTTATAGCCCTTCCCCTTCTATTAATACAACATAAGCATAATCAATTATTATAATACATCAATCATTTGGTGCAGCCCTTATCATGACCCCAAGGTGACCCCCATCACAGTAGACATACTGTCCTGTCCTGTCAGCTCCAGGCATCAGCAGAGGAAAGATTTCTTAGAAAATACATTACAGTAAGTGAGTGTGTGTATGCGCGCGTGCATGTATGCGCCCATTCGAGTACCAATGTAAATACCTTTTCCATACTGAAGCCCGGGGCCCTCGGAGGCTCTCATGACCGAACGGTTTTGAACCGTGCCACTGTCTGTGTAATGGTACTGATGTGCAATTACATGTGCATTGTAGTTATTTAGCAGACACTCTTATCCAGAGTGACTTACAGTAGTGTTCATACTGTTGCATGTGAGGGTGAGATGAAAAGATCGGTCAAGCAGGCAGGCAGCAGATGTGCAGTGCGTTTATTTTTCTCCATAGGTGGTATACATGCCATAGGTTTTGAACTATCAATGAGTAATAGCAGTAGCGAGGCATGTGAAGGTGAGACAGACAGAGATCTCAGCAGATGTCTACAGGACCAGATGGCACCTTACTAATTCACATTGACATTTACAGTCTGTCTGAGTATGACTAACCCTTGTCTGAGAGAGGAGGACTGTGTCCCAAATGGCAACCTATCCCTACGTAGTGCATTACTTTTGACCAGAGCCCTATGGGGAGTCGGGAGCACTATAGAGAGCACAGGGAGCCATTTAGGATGCACTTGAGATGTTGGAAAATATACCTTCTATGATATATCATCTTTTATCTCTGCTGATCTTTTATACTGCTACTTCAGCAAGTCCTACTGTCGTTGCCAAGACAGCACAAACAGATTTGGGACTAGGGTAAATTTAGCTAATCCCTCTTTTGGAAAAAGCACTGCTGAATAATGTTTTCCATTATTTAAAAAAAATCTTTAACACCATATAGCATTGTTAAATATACCCTCGCTAACGGTAATCTGCAAGGGCATCAGGTTGTCACGCTATACAGTTAGCCTAGCAAAGCGTTTGGTAAGGTCTGCATGGTGTGTGTGTGTGTGTGTGTGTGTGTGTGTGTGTGTGTGTGTGTGTGTGTGTGTGTGTGTGTGTGTGTGTGTGTGTGTGTGTGTGTGTGTGTGTAATTGATAATGGATGTAATAACAAAGCCATATTTCATTCCATTGGCCGGTCTGGCTGTTTCTAAAGTACCTCAGAAAGCTGGGATCCATTACTGAGAGAGAGAGAAGGCTTTTCCTGGTCCAGTGTAGAGAACGACAGTGCTGTTCTTGAGGATATTTCAGGATATACATTTTAAGATGACTGTCCAGAGGGAGGAGATAGAGGGATGATAGTGAGGGATGAGAGATGGATTCTTTCTGGTAGATTTTTCTGTCCGGGTCGACAGGGCTCTTCATCGGGCTCTCTCAAACTGTGCAGAGGGCTGAGAGAGCGATGAGTCGGATGGATATAGAGGGAGTGTGGATGTGCATATGGAGATAAATGATTATTATTGCACACTGACAGTGGATGTAAGGACCGTGGGTTTTGTTAAGGACATCATCTCATCTCAATTATGGTGGTTCAAGATTTACTATATTTTCAAGTCAGTTTAGTTAATAATAAGTTTAGCTGTTTTCAATTCCATGTGTGTTTGCTTGTGTGTGTGTGTGTGTGTGTGTCAGTGGCGGTCGGTGCCATTTAAGATGAGGGAGTCTCTACTTTTATCTAATGTAAAAAAAACTCTACACACAGCTTACATCGTTGTCACCGTAATACTAATTTTCCCAGTCGGAGCTCAGTTGTCTTGAATACACTGAAGTCGGAAGTTGGAGATTTCCGAGTTCCCAGTACTAAGTTCCCAGTTGTTTTTAACGCGGAAATAATCCCAACCCATACTAGCAATACAAACTAACTGTCATAGCTAGCCAACATGCATGAATCTGCAGGTAGCGAAAGCTAACAAACTAGGCTCAATGTTAGCTAGCTAGAGATACAAATAATATTACTACACAGATCATACACGTAACGTTATCTAGCGAGCCAGCCAGCTAAAGTTAGCTAGCAAGCTAACAGTACACTTTAACTTGAAATGAAAACAACTGTGGCAGACTGCACGGAGAGGTGAGGGGAGTGGTTGTTGAGAGGAGATATCTTGCAGCCTGCTGGCTCCACCCCCAAGCCTTATATGGACTTCCTGCCCCAACAAGGCAAGGCTGTGGATCGATAAGCCAAGGTATGCTTGTGGATAAAGGAGGAAGCAGCCTGCACAAAGGGGCAGAGTAGGAGAGAGCCAAGTGTGTTATGAAGAGTGGGAGAAGAGAGAGCAATATCTGTGAGATTACCCGTCGTGACCTGGACTGTCGAACTACCGCCCATGTGTACCAGACAGGATTGGCTGAGGACCCGAGTGTGAGGATTACCCCTGGAAAACAGAATGGACAACGAGAACGGCTTGTGGACAGTGAGGTGATTGGTGAATTTCCCCCTCTTCCCCAGTGTACCAAAATCCCTAATAAACTCCCCATTTGCATTCTATTTGTGCTACTGGTGCATGTTTTGTTATTGAACTTGGTGACATGGAAACCCCCCCTCTTCCCCAGTGAACCAAAATTCCTAATAAACTCCCCATTTGCATTCTATTTGTGCTACTGGTGCATGTTTTGTTATTGAACTTGGTGACGTGGAAACCCAACACCCTTGAGCCTGCTACACAACTTTCTGACAAAATTAGAAACTTATAATATCTGAAAATGTAGCTAGCTAGATTCCCTCTCTGTCATTGATGCCATGGCTGCCCCAGGTGTTTTATACAACAGCCTTCTGTGTTCTCTTTTCAAAGCAATCAAACGCCAGAATTTCTCCATCTCCTTAGCTATCATACTCTGCTTCCTCCAGGCATTCCACTGATTTAAAAACTCAAAGAACTTCTTCCGTGACAACAACCCTGTTGATCTCCGTTTCAGAAGACTCTATAATGCCTGGTTCAATTAAAATGTTTTTACTTAACCTCTCTAGGCTAGGGGGCGGTATTTTCACGTCCGGATGAAAAGCGTGCCCAAAGTAAACTGCCTGCTACTCAGGCCCAGAAGCTAGGATATGCATATTATTAGTATTGCATTCTTAGTATTTTTAGTAATGTATTCTTAGTATTATTAGTATTTGGATAGAAAACACTCTGAAGTTTCTAAAACTGTTTGAATAATGAGTATAACAGAACTTATTTGGCAGGCGAAACCCTGAGGACAAACCATCCAGGAAATTTTCTTTTTTGAGGTGACAGTGTTTTCAATGCGTTTTCTATGTGGATCTAGATTTTTAAGGCACTTGTTTGCAGTTCCTATTGCTTCCACTGGATGTCGAAAGTCTTTAGAAATTGGTTGATGTTTTTCATTTGTGTAATGAAGAAGTAGGGCTGTTCAGAACGAGGGTCGAGTCTAGTGTACCGTTGTGGTTGGGGCGAGCGACCTGAAAGCTCGCTCCACTTTGTTTTTATCCGCTATTGAAAACAGTTTATCCCGTCTTAAATTTGATCAATAATTTACATGAAAAAATACCTAAAGTTGTATTAGGAAAGTTGTTTGAAATGTTTGGACAAAGATTACAGGTAACTTATTAGATCTTTTGTAGTCATGTTGCGCGAGTTGGAACCGGTGTTTTTCTGAATCAAACGCGCCAAATAATGGACGTTTTGGAGATATAACGACGGAATTAGTCGAACAAAAGGACCATTTGTGATGTTTATGGGACATATTGGAGTGCCAACAGAAGAAGCTCTTCAAAGGTAAGGCATAAATTATATTGTTATTTCTGAGTTTTGTGTCAAGTCTGGCGGGATGAAATATGATTGTTTGTGTTTGTTTGATGGGGTGCTGTCCTCAGATAAATGCATGGTTTGCTTTCGCCATAAAGCCTTTTTGAAATCTGACACCATTGCTGGATTAACAAGATGTTAAGCTTTATTTTGACATATTGCATGTCTATTTTAAAGAATGTACAATTACAATTCTGCAGTTTGAATTTGGCACCCTGCACATTCATTGGATGTTGGTCAGGTGGGACGGTAGCGTCCCATCTAGCCTAGAGAGGTTAAATCAGGGATTTCCTCATTGTCTGATTCATTTTCAGAGTCAGAGAGAGTCACCATGGCACGATCATCTTCTAGAAAGTGGAGAGCAGTAGCAACACTTTTGCAGTACTTAAAGATATTTTCATAAAATCTGCGGTAGGAAAGATTACCTACACATACAGAACAGCTCATGTTATAGACAGAAGTATGCTACATGGCAGACCAATCTGAACTAATCTCTCGGGCATGTCCAGCCCATCCATTATCTCAGGCAATCATGGCTAGCGGGAAGGTTCCTGACTTTTTCCATGGCTAAATCAACTAGGCTTGTAATTTAACAATTTTATCCGTATTTACAGATGGCATGCAAGTTTATTGTTAAGGCACATAAAATTTCACATGTTCAAGAAGCCCTTTTGCAAAAAAATGCATTTTGATAAAAAAATACATATTTACATTAAAATACCTCTCCTGTATGACATACGCCTAGTTTCCTTAAAACCTCTTAAGACTCTAGGGGCAGTATTTCATTTTTGGATAAAAAGACGTGCCCGTTTTAAGCGCAATATTTTGTCACGAAAAGATGCTCGACTATGCATGGAATTGATAGCTTTGGAAAGAAAACACTCTGACGTTTCCAGAACTGCAAAGATTTTCACTGTGAGTGCCCTAGAACAAAAGCTTCAGGCAAAACCAAGATGTTTCTGCAACCAGGAAATGAACAGGATTTCTGAGGCTACGTTTTTCATTATCTCCTTATATGGCTGTGAATGCGACAGGAATGAGCCTACCCTTTCTATCGTTTCCCCAAGGGGTCTGGAGCATTGTGACGTATTTGCAGGCATATCATTGGAAGATTGACCATAATAGACTACATTTGCCAAGTGTCCGCACGGTGTCCTGCGTGGAAATTGGTGCGCAAAACTCAGCTGCTGGTATTTTTCCATGGGATTCTGAGAAAAACCATGCTTCCACGAACGGCATATCAATGAAGAGATATATGACAAAACACCTTGAGGATTGATTCAAACAACGTTTGCCATGTTTCAGTCGATATTATGGAGTTAATTCGGAAAAAAGTTTGACGTTTAGGTGACTGAATTTTCGGTTAGTTTCGGTAGCCAAATGCGTAGTAACAAAACGGAGCGATTTGTCCTACACAAAGAATCTTTCAGGAAAAACTGGACATCTGCTATGTAACTGAGAGTCTCCTCATTGAAACATCTGAAGTTCTTCAAAGGTAATTTATTTTATTTTATTCCTTTGCTGGTTTTTGTGAATATGTTGCGTGCTAAATGCTACGCTAAATGCTAAGCTAGCCATCAACACTCTTACACAAATTATAGATTTTCTATGGTTCAAAAGCATATTTTGAAAGTCTGAGATGACAGTGTTGTTAAGAAAAGGCTAAGCTTGAGAGCAGGCATATTTATTTCATTTCATTTGCGATTTTTAGAAATTGTTAACGTTGCGTTATGGTAATGAGCTTGAGGCTGTAGTCACGATACCGGATCCGGGATGGGTCGGACTATGAGTTAAATGAGTCACATATTAACTTCATAGTCTACTAGCTACTAGATCTAACACGTTAGTAAACCTGCCACAATCATGCGGTACAGTGTACAGTGTACAGTCAGCAGCAAACAGTTTAGCAGTTCCACCAGAGTGTCCCGGTGACAATTATATAATAATAAAACCAAAAGCTTACCTTGACTTGGATGAGTTCTAGTGTTGGATAATCATAGCCAGCTAGCTAACCTACCCTCATCCACGTCACTTCCTGTTGAATCCGGAATGAGGCAGAGCTCAGTTTGTCGTTTTGAAAGTCTATTGAAAAATGTCTTAGTAGTGAGCTACCTTTTGAGTTTGGATCCTGCGATGCAGTTGGCATCAGTTCCTGAGACTGCGACTATCTGTCCAGTGATCCTGCCGACCAAGGCCGGGTCTTGAGGAGCTGTTTGGCGTAGCAATTAGCCTAGCTGCTAGCTAGCTGTCTATCAAGCTAGCAGGGTTTTCGTGAGGAATGCAGCCTGCAATGCAGTTAGCCATATGTTGCTACCATAACAAACACCAAAGCCACTGAGAGAAACATTGAGGACAGTGGTGTCTCTCTATCACAGGTGAAGGATATTTTAAACAAACAAAAAAAGTTTGACAAGCAGTTGTTAGAACAACAAGAAAATAACTTCAAGAGTTTTGTCCAAATACTTGTGGAGTCAACTAATAAAAGAATGGACAACCTGACCAGAGAGGTCCAGGACCTGAAGAACAGTTTGCAGTTCTCCCAGGGTCAGCTCAATGAGTTTAAACAGGAGAACGGCAAGATGACAGCAATCTGTAAGTCATTCAAATCAAATCAAATCAAATCAAATTGAGAGAGGACATCAGTTCTATATATGAATCCGTGATAACAATGATAACAATGACAAATAAATCAGATTATCTCGAGGGGCAATCGAGGCAGAACAACATGGCTATGAACGGAATTGCAGAATCTCCACATAAGACCTGGACGGGATATGAGGACAAAGTGAGGGAAATGATCTCGGAGAAACTGAAGATGGACCACAAGGAAGATTGAGGTGGGGCACGTCCACAGAACTGGAAATCCCACCACCGGACCAGGTGACAGGCCAAGGCCGATTAGTGGTCAAGTTCCTGAGGTTCAAGGACAAGGTAGCTGTTCTGGAAAGAGCCAACAATTTTTTATTTTATTTTACCTTTATTTAACCAGGCAAGTCAGTTAAGAACAAATTCTTATTTTCAATGACGGCCTAGGAACAGCGGGTTAACTGCCTGTTCAGGGGCAGAACGACAGCTTTGTACCTTGTCAGCTCGGGGGTTTGAACTTGCAACCTTCCGGTTACTAGTCCAACTACCCTGCCGCTCCAGAGGAATGTATATCTTCCTCAACGAGGACTATCTGGAAGCTGTGTGCAAGAAGAGGAAAGAACTTGCAGCCATGAAAGCATGTGGTGACATTGCTTAAATCTACTACATCTAATTTGACAGGCTCATTGTAAACCCTCCCTCTTAAAAGACTGGAAGGGATGAGGGAGCCAAGCCTATGGGTTTGTAGTTTCAACCCCGCTGCACACACACACTTACACACATCAACTGATTAATGGTCTGGTGAATGTAGATTTCTTTTCTTGCTTTGTTTACTATTTTCCATATTATGTCTATCTCTGATAAGCTACCTAGAAAAGGGATGAAAATAGTCCATATTAGTATATGTAGCCTTAGAAATAAGGTTAACTTCTTGGCGCACCCATCCCGTTAGCGGGATCATTTTCGTTAACATCCACTGAATTGCAGAGCGCCAAATTCAAATTAAATTACTAAAATATTTAATTTTCATGAAATCACAAGTGCAATATAGAAAAACACAGCTGAGCTTGTTGTTAATCCACCTGGCGTGTCAGATTTCAAAAAAGCTTTACAGCAAAAGCTATCCAAGCGTTTATGTTAGGACATCTCTCTCAGCAGACAAAACATGAGAAACAGCTAGCAGCAAAGTAGATTGGTCACGAAAGTCAGAAAAGCGATACAATTAATCACTTACCTTTGATGATCTTCGGATGTTTGCACTCACGAGACTCCCAGTTACACAATGAATGTTCCTTTTGTTCGATAAAGATTATTTTTATATCCAAAATACCTCCATTTGGTTGACACGTTTTGTTCAGAAATCCACAGGCTCGAGCGGTCACAACGGGGCAGACGAAAATTCCAAATAGTATCAATAAAGTTCGTAGAAACATGTCAAACGTTTTTTATAATCAATCCACAGGTTGTTTTTACAATGAATAATCGATAATATTTCAACCGGACCGTAGCTTTTTCAATAGGAGAGAGAAAGAAAATGTCTGCTCCAAGCTGTCGCGCATGCGCATCCACTGACGTGATGTGATCGTTCTTGCTAATTTTTCAGAATAAAAGCTTGAAACTATATCTAAAGACTGTTCACACCTTGTGGAAGCCATAGGGAAAGGAATCTGGTTGATATCCCTTTAAATGCAGGGAAGGCATCCAATGGAACAGAGAGGTTTCAGGAAAAACAGCACTTCCTGGTTGGATTTCCCTCAGATTTTCGCCTGCAATATCAGTTCTGTTACAATATTTTGACAGTTTTGGAAACTTTAGAGCAGGGGTGTCAAACTCAAATACCCAGTGGGCCAAAATGTAAAACCTGAACAAAGTCACGGGCCAACATTGAACAAATTAACCTTTTAATATGGACCCAAACAAGTTTTGCTTTAACATTGAATATGGAACAAGCATCGCTTATTACCATACAATATATAATTTAATAGTGGAGACATGCAAAATCGAATTTCAAATGAAAAAACACATCAATGGCATTCATTTATTAAATAAATAAAATTTAAATAAAAATTGTATGCCTCTTTTCTATTTGTAGCCTTCTGATTTAAATACCAAAATAAACTTTTTCCACTGGCTAATAATTTTACAAATAAAATGATAATAAATCAATCAACCATTCAAGCCCATGCCTTGTAGCAAGAAAAAGTGCATAAAGAAAACGTTAATTATTGCACACTGGTCTAATCTGATGTGCCCAAGCCAGATACCTGGCATCTCTTCTTGGATGCTAGTTCATCAATGTCTGGGCTCAAGCTCTGAGCTGAAGAAATCCTCAGTATCGAGCGAAGATGCTCATCAGTCAGACGTCTCCTGTGAGTTGTTTTGGTCATCTTCATCGAGGAGAAAAGTTGCTCGCATAGATAAGTGCTGCCGAACATGGAGAGCATCTGAGCAGCTTGGGTGCGGAGCTGAGGCATTGTGTCAGGGATGAACCGTGGAAACTGTGCGGCGCCCACAGCATCATACTTTGACTTCAGCGTGTCGTTGCACTGGAGTTCAATCAGCTCCATTTGGATGTTGGTTGGTGCATTTTCCACATCAACTGCGAAGGGATTACTAAGCAGTTCAAACTTGCATTTCTGGGCATTGAAGTCGGCAAATCGCCGGCTAAACTCAGCGGCGAGAACAGCGGCGAGTTTTTCAGCAAACTGTGCGCATGGGAACACGGCGGTAGAGATCTGCACTTTTATGGATTGGCAGCAGGGAAAATGGCAAGGGTTTCCTTGCAGCATCTGATTCTCCCACAGGCACAGTTTAGTTTTGAAGGCCCTCACTGCAGCGTACATGTCTGTGATGCAGGTTCAGCGCATCGAGATGGCTCGAGATGTCACAGAGAAAGGCCAGCTCACACAGGAACTTTTGCTCCCGGAGCTCTGCTGTATCCTTCCCTTTGGTTTCCAGTAATTGACATATTTCCTCACGCAGCTCGAAACATCTGTTCAGTACTTTTCCTCTGCTTAGCCATCTCACCTCTGTGTGATACGGCACGTCTGCGTATTCCGAACCACACTCCTCCAGAAAAGATTTAAACTGGCGGTGATTTAGACCTTTGGCTCTTATAAAGTTAACTACCTGTGTTACTGTGGTCATAACATGTTCCATCTTTAGGGCTTTGGCACACAGTGCTTCCTGATGTATGATGCAGTGGTAAACAGTTAGCTCACCTGCACAGTTCTCTTCCCGCATCTTCTCCCGAACCATGCCCACCAGTCCACTCTTTTTACCGCACATCGCTGGCGCACCATCTGTCGTTAATCCAACGAGTTTATCCCACGGCAGCTTTATTTCAGTTACACATTTGGAAACCTCCTCAAAGATTTCCTTTCCTGTGGTTGTGCCATGCATTGATTTGAATCCTAATAGCTCCTCCATAACACACAGATTTGAGTCCACTCCACGGATGAAGACTGACAGCTGAGCAGTATCAGATACGTCGCAGCTCTCATCCACAGCGAGGGAGAACACAACAAAATCTTTTCCCTTTTCCATCAGCTGGTCATACAGATTGGTGGCAAGATCACATGTGCGATCAGCTACTGTGTTCCTGCTCAGGCTCACGTTTGAAAATGCTTGTTTTTTCTCTGGGCATACGAGGTCACAAACCTTCATCATGCACTTTTTCATGAACTCTCCCTCATTAAAGGGCCAGGCTGATTTTGCGATCTCTGCTGCCACTATATAACTAGCCTTTACAGCAGCCTCGCTTTGTGATGTGGCTTTTTTAAACATATTCTGTCAAACTTATTTTCATCTCCTCTACTTTCTGGCTCCTTTGAGTCATGTCCAGGTCCTTGTATTTGTCATGGTGTTTCGTTTCATAGTGTCGTCTAATGTTGTACTCCTTACTTACAGCCACGTTGACTCCACAAACAAGACAAACAGGTTTGTCTTTTACATATGTAAACAGATATTCTGCCTCCCACTTGTCCAGAAAGCTCCTGTTTTCTGCCTTTCTTTTCGCCATTTTTGGGAAGGGTTAGCTCGCTGACAGTTGTAGCGTCTATGTTGCTATGACTACTGTCACAGAGGAGAGAGCGTTTCTGGGTCCTGTCCTGATTGGCGCGCGAAAACAGCAGAGCATTATGGGATTCGTAGTATTAGTGGTGAATGCGCTGTATAATACCGGCGGGCCAGCTCTAGTAGTAATTTGGTATTGTCTCGCGGGCCAAATATAATTACCCCGAGGGACAAATTTGGCCCACGGGCCAGAGTTTGACACCCATGCTTTAGAGTGTTTTCTATCCTAATCTGACAATTATATGCATATTCTAGATTCTGGGCCTGAGGAATAGGCAGTTTCATTTGGGTACGTTTTTCATCCAAACATCAAAATACTGCCACCTACACTCAAGAGGTTAATGAAATCAATAACTTGCTAAAATCAGATAACATTCATACAGTACATTAGATATTTCAAATCAAATCAAATGTTATTTGTCACGTACACATGGTTAGCAGATGTTAATGCGAGTGTAGCGAAATGCTTGTGCTTCTAGTTCCGACAATGCAGTATTAACCAACAAGTAATCTAACCTAACAAGTTCACAACAACTACCTTATACACACAAGTGTAAAGGGATGAAGAATATGTACATAAAAATATATGAATGAGTGATGGTACAGAACGGCATAGGCAAGATTCAGTAGATGGTATAGAGTACAGTATATACATATGAGATGAGTAATGTAGGGTATGTAAACATTATATTAAGTGACATTGTTTAAAGTGGCTAGTGATACATTTTTAAATCAATTTTTCCATTATTAAAGTGGCTGGAGTTGAGTCAGTATGTTGGCAGCAGCCACTCAATGTTAGTGGTGGTTGTTTAACAGTCTGATGGCCTTGAGATAGAAGCTGTTTTTCAGTCTCTCGGTCCCAGCTTTGATGCACCTGTACTGACCTTTCCTTCTGGATGATAGCGGGGTGAACAGGCAGTGGCTCAGGTGGTTGTTGTCCTTGATGATCTTTATGGCCTTCCTGTGACATCGGGTGGTGTAGGAGTCCTGGAGGGCAGGTAGTTTGCCCCCGGTGATGCGTTGTGCAGACCTCACTACCCTCTGGAGAGCCTTACGGTTGTGGGCAGAGCAGTTGCCGTACCAGGCGGTGATACAGCCCGACAGGATGCTCTCGATTGTGCATCTGTAAAAGTTTGTGAGTGCCACATTTCTTCAGTCTCCTGAGGTTGAAGAGGCGCTGCTGCGCCTTCTTCACCACGCTGTCTGTGTGGGTGGACCAATTCAGTTTGTCTGTGATGTGTACGCCGAGGAACTTAACTTACTACCCTCTCCATTACTGTCCTGTCGATGTGGTTTGGGGGGTGCTCTGCTGTTTCCTGAAGTCCACGATCATCTCCTTTGTTTCGTTGACGTTGAGTGTGAGGTTATTTTCCTGACACCACACTCCGAGGGCCCTCACCTCCTCCCTGTAGGCGTCTCGTCGTTGTTTTTAATCAAGCCTACCACTGTAGTGTCGTCTGCAAACTTGATGATTGATTTGGAGGCGTGGCATGGCCACGCAGTCGTGGGTGAACAGGGAGTACAGGAGAGGGCTCAGAACGCACGCTTGTGGGGCCCCAGTGTTGAGGATCAGCGGGGTGGAGATGTTTTTACCTACCCTCACCACCTGGGGGCAGCCCGTCAGGAAGTCCAGTACCCAGTTGCACAGGGCGGGGTCGATACCCAGGGTCTCGAGCTTGATGATGAGTTTGGAGGGTACTATGGTGTTAAATGCTGAGCTGTAGTCGATGAACAGCATTCTCACATAGGTATTCCTCTTGTCCAGATTGGTTAGGGCAGTGTGAAGTGTGGTTGCGATTGCGTCATCTGTGGACCTATTGGGGCGGTAAGCAAATTGGAATGGGTCTAGGGTGTCAGGTAGGGTGGAGGTGATATGGTCCTTGACTAGTCTCTCAAAGCACTTCATAATGACAGAAGTGAGTGCTACGGGGCGGCAGTTGTTTAGCTCAGTTACCTTAGCTTTCTTGGGAACAGGAACAATGGTGGCCCTCTCGAAGCATGTGGGAACAGCAGACTGGGATAAGGGTTGATTGAATAGGTCCGTAAACACACCAGCCAGCTGGTCTGCGCATGCTCTGAGGACGCGGCTGGGGATGCCGTCTGGGCCTGCAGCCTTGTGAGGGTTAACACGTTTAAATGTTTTACTCACATCGGCTGCAGTGAAGAAGAGTCCGCAGGTTTTGGTAGCGGGCCGTGTCAGTGGCACTGTATTGTCCTCAAAGCGAGCAAAGAAGTTGTTTAGTCTGTCTGGGAGCAAGACATCGTGAGGGGGCTGGTTTTCTTTTTGTAATCTGTGATTGACTGTAGACCCTGCCACATACCTCTTGTGTCTGAGCCGTTGAATTGCGACTCTACTTGACGTCTCTATACTGACGCTTAGCTTGTTTGATTGACTTGCGGAGGGAATAGATACACTGTTTGTATTCGGTCATGTTTCCGGTCACCTTGCCCTGGTTAAAAGCAGTGGTTCACGCTTTCAGTTTTGCGC
The DNA here is from genome assembly GCF_034236695.1 of Oncorhynchus nerka. NCBI lineage: Eukaryota > Metazoa > Chordata > Actinopteri > Salmoniformes > Salmonidae > Oncorhynchus > Oncorhynchus nerka. Next base: position 46,503,978 of record NC_088403.1, on the reverse strand, counting down.
GAATGCTGCTATCAATCCACAGTGTCTGGTTTGGGAATGTTTTAATAGTTGCTGTGGGTACGACATCGCCGATGCACTTGCTAATAAATTCGCTCACCGAATCAGCGTATTCGTCAATGTTGTTGTTTGACGCAATGCGGAACATATCCCAATCCATGTGATCGATGCAATCTTGAAGCGTGGAATCAGATTGGTCGGACCAGCGTTGAACAGACCTGAGCGCGGGAGCTTCCTGTTTTAGTCTCTGTCTATAGGCTGGGAGCAACAAAAGTTGTGGTCAGCTTTTCCAAAATTTCTGAGATTCACTTAGATAATTTATTTAATGATACAGCCATAGCAATTCAAGGATATAACATCTATAGAAGAGACAGGAATGCTTATGAGGATGTGTTGCTGTATATTTTCAGAGCAATATCAATGTAATGCTTAGATAAAATCTTATGTCAAGTGTTATTGAAGTGTTGTGGTTGCAGGTTCACTTGGCACATCTAAAGCCTTTTCTTTAGGGGTGTTGTTATAGGCCACCAAGTGCTAAGAGGCAGTATCTAAATAATATGTGTGAAATGCTTGATAGTGTATGTGACGTAAACAGAGAGGTCTACTTTTTTGGGGACCTGAATATTAACTGGTTTTCATCAAGCTGTCTGCTCAAGAGGAAGCTTCTCACTCTAACCAGTACCTGTAATCTGGTTCAGGTTATTAATCACCCTACCAGGGTGTTTACAAACACTACAGAAACAAGATCATCCACATGTATTGATCACATTTTTACTAATACTGTAGAACTTTGTTCTAAAGCTGTGTCCGTACCCATTGGATGCAGTGATCACAATATAGTGGCTACATCCAGGAAGCCAAAGTTCCGAAAACTGGGCCTAAAATAGTGTATAAGAGTTCATACAATATTATGCTGTGACTCTTATGTGGATAATGTTCAAAATATTTGTTGGTCTGATGCGATTAATAAGGAGCCTCCAAATGCTGCACTTGATGAATCTATGCAATTGTTCTTCAGTGATAAACATGCACCTGTTAAGAAACTGACTGTGAGAACTGCTAAGGCTCCATGGATTCACGAGGAATTGAAACACTGTATGGTTGAAAGAGATGGGGTAAAAGGAGTGGATAATAAGTTTGGCTGCACATCTGACTGGCTGACTTACTGCGAATTGAGAAATTATGTGAATAAAGTCAACCAAAAGAAGAAGAAACTGCATTATGAAGCCAAGATCAATGATATAAAGAATGATGGAGGGGGGGGGGGACTTTGGAGTACTATAAATTAAATTATGGGCAGAAAGACATATTCAACTCCATCTTTCATCAAATCAGATGGCTTATTCATCACAAAACCATTTGATGTTGCCAATTATTTTAATGATTACTTCATTGGCACAGTGGGCAACCTTAGGCAGGAAATGCCAACAACGAACAGTGAGCCATTGTTCTCGTGCATAAAATAAACAGATAATGAAAGAAATGCATTGCAAGTTAGAATTTTGTAAAGTTAGTGTTGGAGAGGTGGAAGAATTGTTGTTATTGATCAATAATGACAAACCTCCTGGCATTGACAACTTAGATGGAAAGCTACTGAGGATGGTAGCTGATTCTATAGCAACTCCCTTTCTGTCATATCTTTAATCTGATCCTCAAGGAAAGTCTTTGTTCTCAGGCCTGGAGGGAAGCCAAGAGTGGTAAAGCGGCCTTTACTGGTTCTAACAGCAGACCTATCAGCTTGCTGCCAGCTCTTAGCAAATGGTTGGAATAAAATGGTGTTTGACCAAATACAATGCTATTTCTCCGTAAACAAATTAACAACAGACTTATAGAGAAGGGCACTCAACATGTACTGCACTGACAGAAATGTTTGATGATTGGTTGAAAGAAATTGATAATAAGAAGATTGTGGGAGCTGTATTGTCTTGTGGGAGCTGTATTGTCTTGTGGGAGCTGCCTTTAACATTATTGATCATAACCTGTTATTGAGAAAACGTATGTGTTATGGCTTTTCAACCTCTAACATGGATTCAGAGCCATCTACTGTATCTAATTGAACTGAGAGTTTTTTTTTGAATGGAAGCTTCTCTATTGTCAAACATGTAAAGTGCGTTGTACCGCAGGGCAGCTCTCTAGGCCTTCTACTATTTTCTATTTTTACCAGTGACCTGCCACTGAAATTAAACAAAGCATGATCATGTGTGTCTATGTATGCTAATGATTCAACTATATACGCATCAGCAACCACAGCTAATGAAGTCACTGAAACCCTTAACAAGGAGTTGCAGTCTGTTTTGGAATGGGTGACCAGAAATAAACTGGTCCTGAACATCTATTAAACTAAGAGCATTGTATTTGATGCAAATCATTCCCAAAGTTCTAGACTTAATTTGAATCTGGTAATGAATGGTGTGGCTGTTGAACAAGTTGAGGTCATGGTCAAAACATATAGAGTCAATGGTTGTGAAGATGGGGAGTGTTCTGTCCGTAATAAAGAGATGCTCTGCTTTTATGACACCGCACTCCACAAAGCAGGCTCTAGTTGAATCTAATCTTGATTATTGTCCAGTCGTGTGGTCGAGTGCTGCAAGGAAAGACCTGGTTAAGCTGTTGCTGGCCCAGAACAGAGCAGCACGTCTTGCTCTTCATTGTTCTCAGAGGGCTAATACAAATACTATGCATGCCAGTCTCCCTTGGCTAAGAGTTGTGGAGAGACTGACTGCATCACTTCTTCTTTTTATAAGAAACATTAATGTGTTGAAAACTCCAAATTGTTTGCATAGTCAACTTACACACAGCTCTGACACACATTTACCTCACCAGACATGGGGGTCTTTTCACAGTCCCCAAAATCAGAAAAAAAATCAAGAAAATGTACCGTATTATATAGAGCCGTTTTTGCATGGAACTCCCATCTCATATTGCTCAAGTGAACAGCAAACCTGGTTTCAAAAAACAGATAAAGCAACACCTCACAACGCCTCTCCCCTATTTGACCTAGATAGCTTGTGTGTATGTATCGATATGTAGGCTACGTGTGCCATTTTTTTAAACCTTTATTTAACTCGACAAGTCAGTTAAGAACAAATTCTTATTTACAATGACGGCCTACACCGGGCAAACCCGAACGATGCTGGGACAATTGTTCTGTCCTTGTCTATTAATGTTCTGTATTATGTCATGTTTCATGTTTTGTGTGGACCCCAGGATGAGTAGCTTCTGCTTTCGCAACAGCTAATGGAGATCCTAACAAAATACCTATACTAAATACCGAACATAGCATCCCTCTCTGCCCGAGCCGGGTGTTTGAATAGGCTAAACTACCTAGCTGCATTCGCTATCTAAATGAAAGTGAAAGAAAATACAATGAAATATATCTCTTTCTTTCCCTCTCTGTCTCTCTCTCTTGCTTCTCCTTCATTTTTGAAGAAACAAATGTGTCTTTCTCTCTCTTTGAGTCAACTACTCACAACATGTTATGCACTGCAGTGCTAGCTAACTGTAGCTTATGCTTTCAGCACTAGACTCATTCTCTGATCCTTTGAGTGGGTGGACAACATGCCAATTCATGCTGCAAGAGTTCTGATAGCTTGGAGGACGTCCTCTGGAAGTTGTCATAATTAATGTGTAAGTCTATGGAAGGGGGTGAGAACCACAAGCTCCTAGGTTTTGCATTGAAGTCAATGTACCCAGAGGAGGGAGGAAACTAGCTGTCCTCCGGCTACACCCTGGTGCTACTCTACAATGCTGTTGAGGCTTCTGTAGAACTTCATTGCAAAACACTGTGTTTTAATCAATTATTTGGTGACGTGAATATATTTACAGTCATTTTATTTTAAAAGCATCACTTTTTAATGTTTCACTATAAAAAAATGTTTTTTAAATCACTGAGGAGGTGGTCCTCCCCTTCCTCTTCTGAGGAGCCTCCACTGGTGTGCGTGTGTGTGTAGCATGTAGGAATGTGTCGATCAGTCAGTTTATAAGTCATTTTCATAACACACAGAGAGAACAGAAAGTAGGTTCCACAAAGGCAGCTACAATAACAGTAGCCTCTGGCTCTAAAACGACCATGCTTTCCTTTCCTCCCCTTAGTTTCTCTGTCTTTGACTTCATCATCCAATGGATTTGCCTCGGGGTTGCCATGTGTTGGAACCCGGTTTGCCATGTTGGCAGATATCTGTTCTCCTGCTATTACCCTGTCATGGCCAAAACACTGCGCCAAACAGACAGGAGCTGGCAACCTACTGTTAGTCTGCTCTAATGCTGTGCATAATAAGAGGAGTAGATTTCAAAAAAGATATAATAAAAATTGCAGAGAGAAGAAAAAAAGAGGAGATGGAGAGAGGGAGAGAGAGGAGAGAGGAGAGAGAGAGAGAGAGAGATAGAGAAGAGAGCAAGAGAGAGGGGAGAGAATTTTATGGATAGTCCCTCCACTTTTCTTCTCCTAATGTTTTTACCTGACTGTTTTTTTCATGCTTTGCATGAGCTACTCACATCTGCAGGAGAAAATCAGGCCAAAACACAAATTCTGACTTATTTAGCCACTGTCTTAAAACCTCTTAAGGATCCGGCCTTTTTTTCTTCCATTTTCGCCTAAAATGACATACCCTAATCTTTCTGCCTGTAACTCAGGCCCTGAAGTAAGGATATGCTTATTCTTGGTATCATTTCAATGGAAACACTTTGAAGTTTGTGGAAATGCGAAAGGTATATAACACAATATAACACAATAGATCTGGTAAAAGATAATACAAAGAAAGTTTTTTTTTGTACCGTCATCTTTAAAATGCAAGAGAAAGACCATAATGTATTATTCCAGCCCAGCTGCAATTTAGATTTTGGCCACTAGATGGCAGTGCAATGTTTTAGACTGATCCAATGAACCATTGCATTTCTGTTCAAACCGTTGTATCAAGACTGCCCAAATGTGCCTACTTCCTATTCCTTTCCCTGCCATCCTTTCTATTTCTCCTCCCCTAACTTGTCTGTATCCCTTCACCCCCCCCCTCCCTCTCAATTAAATTTCAAATTTCAAATCTCTCCCCTCTCTCTTATAGATGTGGGAATGATTTAACCTCACTAGATACAGGAACATTCAAAGCACCACCTTTTACAGACTGTATTCGGTATCTCTATCTATTCCACTAATGAAGCTCAGAAACTTGTCACACTTCATTTAAAAAATAAAATTGACCTTTATTTTACTAGGCAAGTCAGTTAAGAACAAATTCTTACTTTCAATGACGGCCTAGGAACAGTGGGTTAACTGCCTGTTCAGGGGCAGAACGACAGATTTGTACCTTGTCAGCTCGGGGATTCGAACTTGCAACCTTTCGGTTACTAGTCCAACGCTCTAACCACTAGGCCACCCTGCCGCCAGGTTCTGTCACGATCGTCATAACTGGACCAAAGCGCAGCGTGATCTGGGTTCCACATCTTTTTATTACTAGGTGAAACTCACAGCAAAACAAAACAATAAATTACTAAATGAAACGTGAAGCTGCTATAGTGCTCACAGGCAACTATACAAAGTCAATATTCCACAAAGCACAGGGGGAATGGCTGTCTAAATATGATCCCCAATCAGAGACAACGATAAACAGATGCCTCTGATTGGGAACCATACCAGGCCAAATAGAAATATAATTACCTAGACGACCCACCCTAGTCACACCCGGACCTAACCAACATAGAGAATAAAAAGCTCTCTATGGTCAGGGCGTGACAGGTTCTCCCCATTCATTACCCATGTTGCATTTCATTGCCATTTCCATCCACACTATTTGGCTGTTCAGGCCCCAAGTGCCCCTCCAAAAAATATATATGTGAAGGTGTCAATGTGTGTGCCTGTGTGTGTGTCCAGTGACTGAAGACTATGTGTGTTAGAGAACCTTTGAAGTATCTCAGAACCTCTCCAGTCCTTAATTTAGTCTTGCGGAAGTCTCTCTCTCTCTCTCTCTCTCTCTCTCTCTCTGTCATGTGCAAAATCCCCAGAAGAACCCATCACTTATCAGACGTTTTTAAAACCAATATCACATATTTTGACTGTAAGGCGCAACATGGTTCATAAACTCTACCGGAGGGCTCGACAGCACGAGGAAGTCAACTCTCTGGAATGTCAATCTCCCATTGGGAGAATGAAGGGGGGGGGGATATTGACGGAATGAGATCACTATTACATTTTAGCGACTTACAATAGAGAGTGCATCCGTTTTCATATTTTCAACCCTGGTGCCGTGTGCCATATGCTCTATGAAATGAGCCCCAACCGAGCCACACGGTTATATGAAGAGAGTTGCCCCTGTGTGTTTCTGTCTCCTCTACAAGTGCCATCTGCCTCTTCCATCAACGAGAGGTCATGCAGTTGCTCTTCTTTCATGTATCGTTATACCTGTATAGTAGAAGTCTATGTTCATAAGCGAGTGACTGAGATTCCAGGGTCGGGATATGAACATTTTCAACAAGGGATTTTTGTTTTTGTTTTACTGTGTCACGGCTAGTGTTAGGAGAATTTCATACACCTGACGTTCGTCCTTAATTTGAATCATTTTGCCGTCGTCATTTTCTGACTCTTGCAGATTCATTCAGGCAGTTTTTCCATACGCTCGCCATGAGTTTCAGTTCAGTCTGATCCAACCTTTCGTTCGCCTGGCACGCACAGGAGGCGGACCCTGTTCGCAATTTAGCTGAGAAGCCATTCACACCTCCCTTTCTGTATATTCAGTCCAGCGGTCTTCTTCCCCTTCTTTGCATGAGAGACAGTAGCAACCCTCTCCTATTGGATCAGATGAGTGTTGTACCGTGTGGGGGCCAGGTGATTCGCTGTAGCGCTTAAAGGACCGGCTCATCTAAAAAAAAAAAATCTGCCTGTTTTACACACATATGGTTTCCTCAACATTTATGTCCTAGCTCAGGGCGTCGCTGGAAACTTCTCTGGCTGGCGAAACTGAGATTGACAGGATAGACTCAACAGTAGTGTGTGTGTGTGTCTGTGAGTTAGTGTCTGTCCAGGACAGAAGATCAGCGAGGACATCTATTAGTCTCTGCCACGTAGTCTGATGGTATGTGTAGGCCCTGGAGTTTTTCCTGACCGCATACCCTGTGAGTGACCACGGAAAAACTCCTGGCGGCGGAGTGTGAAGACGATAAAAAATGGACAGTTTCATGCCTATTCTCCGACCACATTTCACCAATCAGGTAACCCCCCCCTACTTCAGTCTCTCACACACTGAACATCCAGAAGTATTCTCTGACCTCCAAGAAAGAGTGACGAAAAACATGGTCAGTTGTTGAGAGAGAGAGAGAGAGAGAGAGGTACAGACAGAGAGAGAGAGAGGTACAGACAGAGAGAGAGAGAGGTACAGACAGACAGAGAGAGAGAGAGGGGTACAGACACAGAGAGAGAGGTACAGACAGAGAGAGAGAGAGAGAGAGAGAGAGAGAGAGAGAGAGAGAGGTACAGACAGACAGAGAGAGAGGGGGGGTACAGACAGAGAGAGAGAGAGGTACAGACAGAGAGAGAGAGATACAGACAGAGAGAGAGAGAGAGAGAGGTACAGACAGACAGAGAGAGAGGTACAGACAGACAGAGAGAGAGAGGTACAGACAGAGAGAGAGAGAGGTACAGAGAGAGAGAGGTACAGACAGACAGAGAGAGGGGGGGTACAGACAGAGAGAGAGAGAGGTACAGACAGAGAGAGAGATACAGACAGAGAGAGAGAGAGAGAGAGAGGTACAGACAGACAGAGAGAGAGGTACACAGAGAGAAAGGGGGGGTACAGACAGATAGAGAGAGAGGTACAGACAGAGAGAGAGAGAGAGGTACACAGAGAGAGAGAGAGGTACAGACAGAGAGAGAGAGAGGTACACAGAGAGAGAGAGAGGTACAGACAGAGAGAGAGAGAGAGGTACAGACAGAGAGAGAGGTACAGACAGAGAGAGAGAGAGGTACACAGAGAGAGAGAGAGGTACAGACAGAGAGAGAGAGAGGTACAGAGAGAGAGAGAGGTACACACAGAGAGAGAGAGAGGTACACAGAGAGAGAGAGAGAGAGAGGTACAGACAGAGAGAGAGAGAGGTACAGAGAGAGAGGTACACACAGAGAGAGAGAGAGAAAGGTACACACAGAGAGAGAGAGAGAGGTACACAGAGAGAGAGAGAGGTACACAGAGAGAGAGAGAGAGAGAGAGGTACAGACAGAGAGAGAGAGAGGTACACAGAGAGAGAGAGGTACACAGAGAGAGAGAGAGGTACACAGAGAGAGAGAGGTACAGACAGAGAGAGAGAGAGAGGTACACACAGAGAGAGAGAGGTACAGACAGAGAGAGAGAGAGGTACAGAGAGAGAGAGAGGTACACAGAGAGAGAGAGAGAGAGAGAGGTACACAGAGAGAGAGAGAGGGGGGGGGGCTTTAGGACATGTGTCTGGAGAGCGACTGTCATCACTGATGCTGAGGAGATAGCAGAGACCAGGGCCTCAGGTCTGTGAGCTTATACGTTGCTGCAAGATACTGATGAAAGACATGTCAGATATGGCTGAGATATGGCTGACACACACTCTGCAGGGTCAACTGAGTTCAATGGACACTGGTCCACATGGAAGCTTTTGCTGTGGATCCCCATGGTGCAGAAGTCATGGAATGTTCTCTTCAGGAATGTACAATGTTGTTTCAAAGGTCTTCCATTCTGTGTGTGTGTGTGTGTGTGTGTGTGTGTGTGTGTGTGTGTGTGTGTGTGTGTGCGTGCGTGCGTGCGTGCGTGCGTGCGTGCGTGCGTGCGTGTGTTTGTATGTGTAACAGCACCGCTGGGCCCGTCACTGTGATCTGGCCGGGTGCAGTACATTGTGCAGAGCTGAGTGTTACACTGTGTTGACATACTCTTGGCTAGGACGGAAATGTGTGTGAGCGTGTGTGTGTGATTGCTGAGACTGGCTTTCCTTGGGTGAGGACAGTGGCGGTTGGAAAGGATAACATGAAGTTGCCCCTAGTCACAGTGTGTACATACCCTGGATTCCTGGCTGTAGTCTGCTGTGGCCGTATTGACAGCTCCTAGTGGTGTAAAGACCGTATTCTACATGAGAGGGGTGCCATCTATCTGACTCATAGTACCCTCAGACAGATGGGTCAGAGTCTGAGTACCAGCCCTCGTGCATGACACTGTTGCTCTGCCCTGTCTGTCTCTGTTCTCTGTTCTCTGTCTCCTCTGCACTTTGTTCTCTGTTCTCTGTTCTCTGTTCTTTACCTGTCTATCTCTGTTCTCTGCCTGTCGGTCTCTGTTCTCTGTTCTCTGCCTGTCGGTCTCTGTTCTCTGTTCTCTGCCTGTCGGTCTCTGTTCTCTGATCTCTGCCTGTCGGTCTCTGTTCTCCGTTCTCTGCCTGCCTGTCGGTCTCTGTTCTCTGTTCTCTGCCTGTCGGTCTCTGTTCTCTGTTCTCTGC